>NC_044305.1:952733-1197733 GCF_007474595.2 Lynx canadensis | reverse complement strand
CCCATCCATCCCTCCAGCCATCCACACATTCATCCATCCATCCACCCACCCACCCATCCATCCCTCCATCCACCCACCCATCCATCCCTCCATCCATCTACACATCCATCCATCCATCCACCCACCCACCCATCCATCCACCCACCCACCCACCCACCCGTCCACCCGGCCGTCCACCCATCTGTCCACCCATCCACCCACCCACCCACCCATCCGTCCACCCGTCCCTCCAGCCATCCACACATCCATCCCTCCATCTGTCCACCCATCTGTCTGATCACTCATCCACTCGCCAATTCAATTCACTCAGTCCCTGAGCACGTCTCCGGGTCAGGCAGCTCGCTCACACAGTCATCGAGCAGCAGAGGTGGGGTTATCACGTGCCGTCAGGTGCCGGGCAAAGAGGCCTGAAGAGCAGCCCCCCTGCACAGTGACCCACATTCTAATAAGGAATCCTGAAGACCAATCCCTACAAAGGTCCCAATCCGGCCCCCGTCACAGGAGAGCCCTGGGTGGAGCTTATGCTCATGTGGGTGTGGGGCTCCGTGTGTGGGACGCCATGACGGTGTCTCCTGTGCCCAGAGGTGGCCTCCTTGCGGAGAGTTCTTTCTTCAAACACCCGCCTCCCCCGCCCTGCTCTGCTGAAGGCAGCCCCACCCGACCCAACCCCCTACCCTGACCACCACCTACCTGTGCCTCCCCCCAGCCCAGCAGCCTTCCCAATCGCTGTCACCCTCACCCCAGCAGATAGGCCTCTGGGCCTCTGCCCCAGGCCACCTGTCCCTCAGCGGCCCCTGGTTCTTAGAAGAAAGAGGTCCAGAGTGTCATAATATATGACGGTTAAATATTAAACGGTCTAGTGACCACTGAGATGTGGCAACATATTTAAAAAGCAAAAAGACATAGATGAAATTAATGTTAGTAATTGACTAGGTTTAGTATTTCCAAAGTATTGCCCTTTCAGCATTGATCATCACAATATCATCGATGAGAGTTACTCAGCTCACAGTCACCTCGTGTCCAGTGAGCAGCACGCTGTGTCCAGTGGTCAGGGTCCCAGCATTTGCTTCCGTCCTGTCAGGGTCAGGCTTCCCGGAATAGCCCCATGCCACCAACCCTTTTCCTACTGCTGCCAGCAGGACAGCCCTCCCCTTGGGGGGCCTCCGCCAGGCCCGGGTCTCCGGGGCCCCAAACTGAGCACCTCCTGAAGTTGCGCCCAAGTCCCAGGATGGGGATGTGCTGTCTCGGGGACCGCACTCCTCTCTGCACCGGGCCAGCCAGCCCCAGGTTTTCCCTAGAGGTTGGCTTTTCTGTCGCTCCCTTTTTAATTACAGTAAAACCCACATAGCATACGATTTACCGTCTCGACCATTTCTAAGTGTCCGTTCGGTGATATTTCGTACATTCATGACGCTGTGTGGCCGTCACCACCATCCATCTCCAGAATGTGTTCATCTTACAAACCGAGACTCTGCCCCCACCCACCCCCCCAGCCCCTGACAACTGCCACCTCCTCTCTGTCTCTGAATTTGACTACTGTCGGGGCCCCATGGGAGTGGAATCGTTGTGTTTTGGTGTCTGACTTACTGCCCTGAGCACAACGTCCTTACGGCTCAGGCTGTGGCACCAGGTGGACTTCCCTCTTCTTAAGGCTGAGTAATATTCCATCATCTGTTGGTGGACCCTCGGGTTGCCCCACCTTGTGGCCATTGTAAGTGGTGCTGCTGGTGTACAAACGTCTGCTCGGGGCCCTGATTTCGGTTCTTTGGGGAACACCCTCAGGAGTAGAATTGCTGGGTCCTGGGGTACTTCTGTTTTTAATGTCCTGAAGAATTGCCATGCTGTTTCCCAAAGTAGGCATGCCATTTGACGTTCCTGCCAACAGCGCAGACGGGTTCTAATTTCTCCACATCCTCACCAAAAGTCACTATTTTCTGAGGGCTTTTTTCTTTAATCGTAGCCATCTTGGGCATGCTGGGATCTTACTATAGTTTGGGACTGCGTTTCCCTCATGATGAGTGATGTTGAGCAGCTTTTCATGTGCCGATTAACCATCTATGTGTCTTCTTTGGAGACATGTCTACTCAAGCCCTTTGCCCATTTTTAAATGTTTAATCGGGTGGCTTGATTTTTGCTGTTGAAGTTTAGTTCTCTGAGTATGCTGGATATTAATCCCTGAGCAGATATGCTAGGTAAATACCTTCTCCCATTCTGTGTGTTACCTTTTCATCCCGTTGACTGTGTCCTTTGATCCCATATCCAAGAAATCCCTGCCAAATTAAACATCGCCAGGTTTGCGCCCTCCGCTTCTCCTAAGAATTTGGGACTCATGGTTCTCACTACCTTCAGGTCTTTGATCCACTTTGAGCTAATCGTGTATAGGGCGTGAGGTAGGGGTCTTCTGCATGTGGCTGCCCGTTTCCCTGACACCGTTTGTTGAAGAGACCATCCCCTCAATGGTCCTGTCCTGGCAGCCTCATAGGGAGTCATTTGACCATATCCGTGAGGCTTGTTTCTGGCTCTCTTTCTATCCCATGGTCTCTATGTCTGTCTTTAAGCCAGTGTCACACTGTTTTCATTACTGTGGGTTCATGGTAGGTTTTGAAATCAGGACGCGAAAGCCCCCCATCTTTGTTCTTCCCCAAGACCGTTTCTGGGGTCCCTCGAGACTCCACGTGAATCTTAAGATGGGTCTTCCTGTTTCTGCGAAACACAATGTCGTCAGGATGCTGAGAGAGCTTGCCCTGGGTCTGCACTTTTACAAGTGTTAGGTCTCCTGCACACATAACAGGACACGGCCCTTCACCCCACGGAGACCCACGTCTCTCTGTGTCGCAGGGGCAGTGGTCATCGCCTTCGTGGTCTGCTGGCTGCCCTACCACGTCCGGCGTCTCATGTTCTGCTACATTTCAGACACGCAGTGGACCCCGTGAGTACCAGGAGGGGGTGGGGCTCGGGCTGGGGGAAGCTCCGACAGCAGGTGGGCATGGGGGGGGCGGGGCGCTGAGCAGCGCAGCTCGGGGCAAGGGTGCCGGTCACGTCCCCACACGTCCTTGGTGTGGCTGTGACCGGGCCGGGGGAAGGACGAAGTTCACAGAGGGACAGGTGCCCAGGAGCAGGTAGCAGCAGAGAAGGAAAGCAGACCCTGAGCGAGCGGGCACGAGACAAGTTGAGGGATCTAGACAGAGACAAGGAAGGGCCGGCCCTGCTGGATGTGGGAGGGGGCTGGTGGAGCTGCCAGGAGCACCCCGGGGACTCAGGGGGAGCCACACCCACGGGACACAGGGCAAAACCAGCAGAAGGAAGATCTGGTGGCGGAGTCCGGGAGGCCGTGTAGAAGCTTCCAGAACGCCCTCCCCTGAGGGCGAGGTACACTGCCGCCCGGGAGGCCGGGAAGGGGTTCCCGCCCTGGCTGTTGGGTTGAGGCCGGGGCGCGGCCGAGCCCCGCAGCCCAGCTGTGCTGGGACCCCGCCAGCGGAAGGGCAGGTGTGTCGCGCGGGGAGCGCTGGGGGCGCAGGGGGGCGGCCCCAGCCCAGCTCGGCGGGGGTGTGGCCACGAGGCGGGGGTGTGGCCACGACGTCCGGCTTCTCGAGACAAGCCCCGGAATGTCCCCGGGTCAAAAATCTACCGGGCGTTTCCTAAACGTTTGTCCCAAGCCACCGCCCGAGCCGGCGCTCCTGCGGCCGGGGGGGGGGGGGGGGGGGGGGGGGGGGGCTGCCAGGCCCCACCCCCGCGTGGGGGCCGCGGGGTCTGAGCGCCCGGCCCTCGCCCCTCCCTCCCTTCCAGGTTCCTCTTCGACTTTTACCACTACTTCTACATGCTGACCAACGCCCTCTTCTACATCGGCTCCGCCATCAACCCCATCCTGTACAACCTGGTCTCCGCCAACTTCCGCCAGGCCTTCCTGTCCACCCTGGCCTGCCTCTGTCCCCTGTGGGGGCGCAGGAGGAAGAGGCCAGCCTTCTCCAGGAGGACCAACAGTGTGTCCAGCAACCACACGTTCTCCAGCAACGTCACCCGGGAAACACTGTACTAGGCGGGTGGGGCCCCGCCGCTCGGCAGCCCCCCCCCACCCCCACCCCTGGGGCGGCGGAGGGGTCCCGCGAGGCCCGGGGCCCCACTTGTTTCAGCTTCTCCCCCAGCCCGCCCCACCCCTCCCTCCTCTCCGCTCTGAACGCCACGGAGAGATTGTTCCTCTCCCGGATCCAGAAAGGGCCTTTAATGAGGACAAATTAGTGCTGGGTGAAAGGCAGACTTCTTTGTTCCCAGACGGCTGTGTGTTGAGGGTGGACAGAAATGAAAGGCAGGGTCGGGCCAGGCGGGCGTGGGGGGCGGCAGTGCCTCTGGCGGGGGGGGGGGGGGGGGGGGGGGGGGGGGGGTTGGAAGAGGCCGGCCGAGGTCCTGGCGCCCCCGGGGGAGCGAGGAGAGGACCCCTACCCTCCTCTGGTACAGCAGGCAGCCAGACGGCCCCCTCCAAGGGCGACTCCCGGGAAGCTTCCCTGTGTCCCCACAGACCACCCGGGGGTCGGGGTGCCGGGCATCGGCCGGACCGGGCCTCCCCCTCCTCTCCCGCCTCCTCGCCAAAGCAGCGGGCTCCACAGGGATGCCAGCCGCTGGGGGGCTGCCCTGGAAGTCCTCTTGGCTCGGCGGAGGCAAGGCCAGGTCGGCGGAGTCTTGTCTCCACACCCCCCGCCCCAGGCCAGGCCAGGGACGTCCCCGCGGGCTCTTGTCCGCTGTGCGGGTGAGCTCCCGCTGCCCAGCTCTGAGCTGCTTCGGGGTCGGCTCCCTGGAGTGGAGGGCAGCTGGCCGGGTCCCAGAGAGACGCCAGTTCTGGGGACTCGGCCACAGGTGAGGACGGGGAGTCGTGAGTACAGCCAGCCGGCCGGCCAGCGTCATCCGTCACAGCCAGCCGGCAGCAGCCCCGGCTCCGGGGACCCAGAGGGGCAGGCGCCTCCTTGGTCTGGAAGAGCCGGTCTCCAGGCAGGGTGGCCTGGTCCCGGCCTTGGCCCTAGAAGGTCCCCCGAGCCAAAGGAGACAGTGGCAGAAGGGCCTGGAAAGAGAGGTACAGGCTTTTTAAAAGCCCAGGTTCTCCCTGGGCTCAGGAGCATATTTGGCCTGAAGGGAGACCGTCGGGCCGGCCGACAGCTGGGAACAGCCCTGACTCGGGACTCAGGAGGCCTGGTCCCTGTCCTGGGTGACCAGGGCTCGATGTCCCACCCACAAAAATGACAAGGTGGATGGGAGGATGTTGATGGGCGCCCCGCTACGAACCGTGTCCTGCTTAAACCCCACGGGGTCCTTCTCCGTTCACCAGGGACAGCTCCAGGGGGAGGAGGTCAGCCCACAGCCAGCTCCGTGACCCAGGGGCCACCCACGCAGGGGCCAAGGCCAGCCCAGACCTGGCACACAGCGTCTGCTCTGGGCGGGTGAGCAGGGCGGCTGGGCCCTGGCGGTGGGCGTCGGGACGAGGGCCTGGACCCTCGCTGGCGCTCCGCGCCTCGGGCACGGGTCCTCGCGCCCGGGCTCAGCCCCCTGACAAATGGGTGGGGCCGTTCCTCCCTCGCGGCCGGGACTCACGCGACCGTCTAGGCGGGCCCAGCCCAGGATGGACGGAAGGGACGGTTCCCCGGGGTGGGGGCGGAGTCAACGCAGGTGGGGACCGCCCCCACCACCCCGCAGCCTCCGAGTCTCAGCGGGGGCGGGGTCCGTGCGCAGCCCCAAGTCTGTCCGACTCTCAAGGACCCCGCCTTCCCGTGTGCGCACTTCGTGCAGGTAGAGACGCAGCCGCGCGGCCGGGCCCCCCTCCCCGTGCCGTCCAGCCCCGTGGAGTCAGCTCCTGGCCACGTCACACTGGAGCTCCCGAAGCCGGTCTCAGAGAACAGTGTCCGGTGTGACTGGTCAGCAGTGATGCAAAACCCCGCCGACGGCTCAAGCGCCCCCCCCCTCCCCGCCCCTGCCCCTGCCCCCGCTCCCGTGACGTAATCAGCAAGAACAAAGCCCCCGAGCCTCTCAATAAAGGAGACAGTGGCCCCCGTGGCTGGGACTCTTATGTCCAGGGGCCAGTGGGCCCACATCTGTTCATCCCCTCATTCGTTTGTTCACCGGGCGTTTCCTGACTCGGCGGACAACCCTCCACTGGGGCCCTCTGACCAAAACCGCGTGGGCTCTGGTGGCGTCTCCCAAAGGCTGGGGGTACTGGGGGCCGGGATCCCCCAGCTCGGGTCCTGCTGCCACCAGAGCGAGGAACAGCAGCAGGAGGAGCTTGCGCAGAAGACCCCATAAGCCACGGGGCCGCCTCGAGGCCTGGAGTCGGGGAGACCTGGGTCCACCTGGGGGTGCGGCCAGCACGCTGCCCTCCGTGTGTCCGTTTTCCTCGTCCGCGGGCTGAGCACAGAGGCGGCCTCGTGACGGGGGTGCAGGGTCTGTGAGTGTCAGACTCGGGTCTCTGCGGCCCCTGGGGCCGGCCTAGAAAACAGGGAAGCCAGTGAGCTTCTCCCCAGGGGTCGGCAGGTGAGGGACGCCCGGGGACGGGGACGACCACTGACCCTGACCTCTGGCACAGCCGACCCCTCGTCGTCTTTCGGCTTCTCCTGCTACACCTTCGTCCCTCATGGGCGGCGTCCCCGAGGTGTCCAGCCTGGGGGCGGGAGGGAGAGCGTCTTTCCCGGCTGCAGGGAAACACCACAAGCCCATAGATGCCAGCCTCCCAGGCCCCAGCCTGCCCCGTGTGCTTGAGCGGAAGCTCCTGGAAAGGTGGGGGCGCGGGGAGGGGGACCCGCCCCTTCAACAGCCTGTGCAGAAGCGCCAGAATCCGGGCCACGTGCCCTCCCCCTTCCGTTCCTGCAGTCCTTCGTTCACCCGCTGCCTCCAGCTGACTCGCGGCTCCCTTCTGATTGGCACAGGGGTGAGGGGTGAGGCTCCAAACACTCCCTTGCCTCTCCTCATGAGTGTCCCGCCCTCCCGGCAGGGATGGCTCGGGACACCCCTTCGCTCCCAGATGTGAGAGACTCACTGGCAAGCTCCAATAGGTGCACTGACATTTTACGAGAATATCCAAAGGAATAAAACTCTAATGGTGGAATTTCAGGCCAGTCAAGGAGACAAAACTTTGGGGTCAGTGGGAAGGCAGTCTGGAACCCTAACCACACTTCGGTGCCACTGCCCCGGGAGGCCAGCGCTCTGGAGAAGCCCCTCCTGCAAGTTCCTGAGCCTGGATCCCTATTCCAGCACATGCATAGGGAGGAATCCTCCCTCCAGGTTCTACTAGAGGCATCTCTGGTCGCACCGCCAGGGAATGGGAGGAGGGCTTGGGAGAGAATTCCATACATTTTAAAATACCCTTGAAGGAAGGAGGAAAAAAAACCACAGGCCCAGGCCTGCTCCTGGATCCCGAGTGCGGGGAAAGCTCCCGGCCCCGCCCTCCCCCTCCTGCTGCCCGTGACGACGATTTGAATCCCGGTTTTTGTCAGAACTCCATGGAAACCACGTCCAGGCTGAACGTCTAAAAGAAATGGCCGTGTGGAGAGACGAGGACAAGGGGAGGCCAGCCCCAACGCATGCACGCTCACATACACACACGTGCAAGCACACACACGCGAGGGCACCGGCCCCCGGCCCCACTGGGGCTCCTCCTGCAGCTCAGAGAGGTCACCGGTCTCAGCCCAGCTCAGGAGGCACAGACCACTGGCCGCCTGGACCTCCGGGCCCCTACCTTCCCCGCCCCCTTGGGGATGAAGAGATATGGGGGGGGGCCTTGTCCTGCTCTCTGCAGCCCCCCAGGGCATGGCCAGCCACGCCCCGGGCCAGAGCCTCCGCTCAGCCCCTGCCCACCCTGGTGGGGCCCCTCGGGGAGCTGCGGTGGGACAGGGCCCGGCCTCACTCTCCCTGCTGGCTCAGGGTTGGGGGGGATGGAGTCTGGTGCTCATCCCCCCACAGGGTTCTTGCCCTCTTGTTCCCGGTGGGTGTTGAACCAGAGACCCTGGGGCTGTCGCTTGTGATGGAATGACAAATTCAAACTCCAGCTGCTGGAATTGAGAGCCATTCGGCCAGCCAGCCCTCCGCCGTGATTCGCTCGTCTTTGCCCACGGACGCTGGGACTTATCACCCAGAAAATCGATGGGCACCTGGGGGCTCCGTCGGTTAAGCATCGACTTCGGCTCAGGTCATGATCTCACGGTTCATGGGTTTGAGCCCCGCGTCGGGCTCTGTGCTGACAGCTTGGAGCCTGGAGCCTGCTTCGGATTCTCTGTTTCCGTCTCTCTCTCTGCCCCTCCCCTGCTCATGCTCTGTCTCTCTCAAAAAAGAACATTAAAGAAAATCTAATGAACGAATAAGCAAACATCCGCCTTCCTCACCAGGTGTGGGGGCAGGGCCCCTGCGGAGAGGAGACAGGGGCCAGGGGCAGGAACTTCACAGACACACAAGGTGGACCCCCAGAATGACAGACCTCCCAGATCTGTGCCACCCCCACCCCCGCACGGCTCAGCAAACCCCCGCTGAGCAGAAGGGGGAGCAGACGGAAACACACACACACACACACACACACACACACACACACGGCAGGCCTGGAGCCAGGTGAACGCACCCAGGACGGTCTGCGAGCCTTCCTGTGACCACACGATCCTGCAGCGTTTGATGGGGGGGTACCCACCGGGGAGGCAGGTGTGGGTGCTCCTCGGAACGAGCGCTCAGGGCGGGGCATGAGGTCACAAGTCCCCCACCCCCGGTGTCCCCTCGGGGAGCCCAGGGGCCCCTGCAAGCTGGCTGGAGACCTGAGGTGCTCCCAGGCTCTCAGGAAGCAAGACTTTCCCCAGGGCTCTGCCTCCTGGTGTCCAGTCTGAACAAGCCTCCGGAAGGGCCGTCTGGCTTGCGGCCTCGTGCCAGCCGAGCCCAGCAGCTTCAGGGCTCAGCGCTCTGCTCGTCTGCCTCCCGAGACCCACAGATACTCTACACCGGGGGCCCGGACGGGGGCTGGGACGGAGGTGCCGGGGCTCCGCCTGCCTTCGCCATCCCCCTCCCGGCTTCTGGGAGTGGACGATCGGCCCCCACCACAGTCTGGGCCACACCGTCTGTGCGCTTCTAACCGCTAGAGCCCGATGCCTCCTGCAGAGCTGTCGGAGCACACCCCTACGAGTGCCGAGTGTTGGTGATGAAACCCTTCAGGTCCTTCGAAAGAAGGTTCTGGCTGAATATTCCATGACATTCTCTCCCTGCCACATTAGTCACCGGGAGTTCGGAGGAAAACGTCAGCCTCATCGACCCTTCAGGACGAGCGGTTTCCTGTGATCTGAGCCGTCCCGGCGCTCAGGGCCACGGCTCCGGTGCTCGTGGCCGCTGCTGGAGCGCTGCGGCCGCTGGCTTCTCCGCTCGGGGGTTTCCGGTGGGCAGATCTGCTTTGGGAACGAAAGGGGGTCCGATTGAGCGTGTGGCGTATTTGCAGGGGTGAGGGGAACGGCGGCCCCAACCAAAGCATTCGGGCGCCCCTGGGAATGATCCTCTGCCTTGCCCCTTCCAAGCGCCCCCCGCCCCCGTGCCTCCCAGGCAGTGATTCACTTTCCCGGACCCTACACGCTCCCCAGGAGGGGCCTTGGGAGACCTCGCTGCTCCCCTCTGAGCGTTCGTGCCTCGTCTACACGGGACGTGCCGGCTCTAAAACGCGAAACCGCGGGCCGAATCCTGAACCGTTGGAGTCGCCAGAGACCTGGCGCCCCAAGGGCAGCAGTGGGCATCGCGGGAGCCCCCGGCCGGCGCCCCGGCCCGCGCCCGCCTTCCAGCTGGGCAGACGACTCCCGTGGCGTTGTCCCGTCACTTCGCTGCTTGGGTGACAAAGCGCTTCTTGCCCGGCGCCGCCCCACACGCCCACCTGTCTGCCTCTTTACCGTCCGAGGAGCGTGGGCTCAGGCTCTTGTCGGGACAAGACTCGGCACGAGCGAGCGGAACGGGGGGAGAGGCTCGAGGTGTGGAAGACGCTCCTGGATCGGGCCCCAGCCTCCCCGCCTGCCTGGCTGGCCGTGTGCGCGCTGACTTTCAGGATGCAAAGCCTCTCCCTTTCGGTAGAAGGTGGTCCAGTCTCCGAGGGAAAATTTGGAAAGAGCACACGGTACCGAGTGAGGTCCCCGTGCGCTGCGGCAGGGCCGGCGGTGGCGGGACACAGACGCCAGCCCCCGGACGCGCGCACGCGCTCTCTCTCATGCACGCGCACGTGTACACGCACACGCACGGCGCAGCCACGCCGGCCGAACCGTGCTCGGCCCTTCGTGCGCACGTTTGCACACGAAGTTAAAATACATCTTTGACATTCAGATGTTCCCGAAGGTAAAACGGGCTGTCTTGTGCAGAAGTGAGGTCCCTGTCCCCAGAGCGCCCAAGCAGAGGACTTGCTGTGTCTCCACAGGCCTCGGCTGACCCTGTGGGAGCTCAGGCGTCAGAACGGCCCTGCAGGTGTCCTGGGGGGTGGGACGGGGGGCTCGGCCTGCATACCCACCCTTCCTCGTGCAGCCACCTCTGAGGCAGTGCAGGTGAGGCCGGTGACCATCAGGGAAGGGACAGGCACAATGAGGAGGGGACAGTGGGGGGGGGGGCAGCAGAAGGGGGCCGGGACAGCAGAGAAGGGACACGAAAACCCCTGCTATGCTCAGTCAGTTGTGGGACCTCGCAGTGGTCATTAAGCAGGAAGGGGACAGTTCCTTTTACTGATGAGGGTGTGGGTCTGAGAGGGAGACCTTGTGGGACCCCTCAGGGCCAGCAGCAAAGCAGAGGACGCTCTGGTCCCCCAACACCAGCCCAAGGACTGGGCTTCCTTCCCCTGGGGACCCTCCCCTGCCCCCACTCCAGCCGCACTCAGCCAGGGGTCTCTTTACTGTCCTTTCTCCTTCCCACTGTCCTTCTCCTCCATGGCCAACAAGCACACAGCTTATGGCCTCTCCGGCCCCAAGTCATCTGAGGACCTGATGGAGACATGAAAACCCCGTTTCAAATCATCTGTGTCACTTTGGGTGACTCAGCGGCACCCAAGAAAACATCAAATTCCCACCCAAACCCCGGCCTCCCGGGGTCCTCCAGGGACTCCTGCCCAGCCTGGGCCACCCATGGGGGATAGAACCTCCGGCTCAGCAAGGAAGCAGAGTCCCCTCCCCCAAGCAGGCTGGTGGCTCTAATCCGGGGAGGCTGCTTGGAGGAGGCAGTGGAGGGGGCAGCCTGGGCCGTGCTCCCCCGGCGTCCACGTGGAGATTCCCATGGACGGATTTACCAGAGCCCCCCTTGGCTGCCGGCCCAGGCTGTGTGGGGACACTGTGTTGAGCAGCTTGGGCCGTGGGGCTCCCATGGGGGGGGGGGGCGGATGGGAGCCCGGAAAACAGAAAGGAGGTGGTTGGGGTGAGCAGTCAGGAGCAGACAGAGAGGGTGGCTGGGAGGGGCACGCTCCCCCGGTGGGGACAGTGACCCGCTATCGCGGGGAGGACAGCCGAGGGCAGCAGGGGGGACAGGTGGGCAGGGCGGCACCGTGCGGCTGTGGGGCTCATGTTGAGCTTCCTGGGGACGTGTGGTGGGCTCATTACGGCCCCCCAGGAGCGGGCCCCCCACCGCGGGAGCTGGCCCAGCCCTGCAGATGGGGCCCTGGCGTCTGACGGGGTGTCGGCCCCGCTGGCCCTGTCTCTCCACATCAGTCACTTCCCTTGGGCCCAAATTACTCTAATCATGTTCCCCCTCGGCAGGCAGGCTCCTCTGAGCGTCCCTGTCATTCGTTTACATTAGAAAGTGACACTTCAGTGGGGCACGGGGAGGGAGAGGCTCTGACCGGCACGGCCACACCCGGCCTCCCCAGCACAGCAGAGCCCCGCTCCCGCTCCCGGCTACGGCCCTGCCGTCCCGGGAGGTGGACCCACCCTGGTCTGACCCCGGCCCCCTGAGGGCAGGCCCCTCGGGCCCCGGGCACCGCGGGCTCCCCCACACCCGCTGCGGTCCCCCTGCGGCCCCCACCTGCCCCCTTAGCCCAGTCTGGGCTTCTTTGTTTCCACCACCCAGCACACTTAATGAGCGCCTACTGTATGTACCAAGCCAGGCAAGGAGCAGAAAGTCAGGGGTCTGTGGTGGGAGGCCTTGGCAGCCCAGAACACCAGGCTGTGCCTGTTTGCCGTCCCCGTGTCAGGGCTCCAGGAGGGAGCCGGCAAGTCTTGTGTGGACCGGCCCCCTCGGAGGCTCCCCACGGCCCCAGGACACTTGCCCCTCCTCAGTGTCCAGTTTACAGAGGGGGAGGGGCCGAGAGGGAGCCCTAGGCAGTCTGTGGCCCCGTCCCCTGCAGCCGTGGGATCCAGCCTGGGTGGGGGTGGGCGGGAAATGAACTTTAAGGGCCTCTTTCCGCCCTGGGTCTTGACGCCTCGCCCCCTACCCCACCCCCAACCTGGCCTCACCCAATCGGAGCACCAAGAAGCTTGAGATTCTTGCATGATGAGGCGGCGTCTGTGATCAGGAGGTCTCTGTCCCTCACAACGGTGACCATGAAGGTCCCTGAATCCTGGGGGGGAGGGGTCCTAGCTGAGCCTAGGATGCCCTGTCCCTGCTGCTCCCCGTCTCCCATCCCCTCCTCCTCAGAGGGCGCTCTCTGGGCCCCCCCCCCGCCGCCGCCGCACTGCCCCATAAGCATGTGCCAGCTTTTGGCCCCCCCCATCCGGCCACCAACCGTGGGCATAGTGACAACAGCAGCATTTCTCCCGCGGGACCTCTGTGCGTACCAACCTCCTGCAATTTTTTTTTTTTTTTAATTTTTTTTTTTCAACGTTTATTTATTTTTGGGACAGAGAGAGACAGAGCATGAACGGGGGAGGGGCAGAGAGAGAGGGAGACACAGAATCGGAAACAGGCTCCGGGCTCCGAGCCATCAGCCCAGAGCCCGACGCGGGGCTCGAACTCACGGACCGCGAGATCGTGACCTGGCTGAAGTCGGACGCTCAACCGACTGCGCCACCCAGGCGCCCCTAACCTCCTGCAATTTTGTGCTTGCCGCAGCCCCCAAGAAGGAACTGTTAGCACAGCGGCATCACGGGGCCACTGAGGCTCCCGGGTGCCGGGCAGTCTGCACGGGACCCTGTGCCACCGGCACCCGCCGCCCCCGTGCTCGGCCCCAGCTCCTCCCCCCAGGTCCTCCGTGCTGCAGGCTCCACAGGTAGAAACTGAGAAATCCCCCCCCCCCCCCAGTGCTAACGGGAGAGACTCCCTCCGTTTCCTTCCAGCGTCGGCTCTAGAAAACTGGGAGTTGCAAATTCTCTCTCAAAGGAGGTGTGCATGCCTTTGAGAGGTATATAAATCTCTCTGTCATCACACCGCGGACGTGCTCATTCTGGGGAGGGCTGCTTGGTGCCTGTGGGAGACGGCACGTCCACCCCCCCACCTCCAGAACCCGTGAGCGTGTGTCCGCGGCATGTGGCGGGGCGCGGGACTTTGCAGATGCGTTTAAGGCCGTAAACGTCAAGGTGGGGAGACTATCCTGGATTTCCAGGGAGGCCCCAAATGGTCACACGACCTTTTAAAAGCAGAGCGGTTTCTGCTTTCCGCTCTCTTGGGCATTTCCAGAGGCAGGCTGGGAAGTCACAGAGACTCGTGCGTGGGAAAGACCCAGCCGCTTTTGCTGGCTTCCAAGATGGAAACGGAGGCCCCCAGCCAGCGATGCTGGGGGCGACCCCCGACCACGGCCAGCGAGGAAAGGACGCCCGGCCCTACAGCCGCAAGGGCCCGGACCCTGAGCCCAGTCTGGACGAGCAGGCGGCGCCTTCTCCCCGGAACCTCCGGGGACAAGCCCAGCTGGGGACACCGCAGCTTCAGCACGTGGGACCCCGAGCGGAGGACCCGGCCGGGCCCACAGAACACGGGGTGCGAGTGGGTGCTACCGGACGATGTGCTGAGGCAGGAAAGCGTGGAGTGCCCTGCCGTGCGGCTTTGCGGTGCGTCCTTAGTGCCCTGGCCATCCAGGTGCAAGTTATTGTCAGTTCCGCTTTGTCCCAGCACGTCTGTCTGTGTGCACGTGTGGCAGAGGGTAGCCCTGCTCAGGGACCCTGAGTCAAGCACGCCCCGCCCCGGCCGGGCACAGAGGCTGTGTCTGCACGCAGTCCTCTCCCATGGTGCTGCAGGACCTGGCTCGGCCAGGAATGCCCGGGGCCCTCCCGGCAGGCGCACTCCAGTCCCGGGAGTTCTGCAGCCGTCACCGGCCTGGTCCTGAGCAACTACATCCTGGACCTGAGTTGCGGGCCGTGGGTCACATGGGGCAGGGGTCTCGGATCCCTGTCGCCAAGGCAGGGACAGGTCTGAGCTCCCAAACCGAAAGGCCTTGCCCTCCGTGGCATTCTGAGCACTGCTCTTGGGAAGAAGGCCATAGGGCGAGATGGGCCAGCATAGCGTGGTCACTGGTGAGTGGGCAGAGAAGGCACGGGGCAGATATGGGAGGACATGCACTCCAGCCTGGCTGAGACCCCAGCGGGGGCCCCTGCCTTGCCAGCCCCGTCCTTCTGCTGCTTCACACCGTGGCTGCTGGCTCACCAGTGCCCACCTGTTCTGGTGGCCGCCCCCGTGGAGCCTTCGGCTTCCCTGGAAGGGGCCACCGTGACCCCAGGGTCCGGCTCTGACACAGGCTCGGGCCTGGGGTCACCGGAAGGATTGTGTATAGATGAGTTGAACGTCCTGGGTCTTTCTTAGTCAAGTCCGGGAGGAAGGGTTTGCTTTGCGGAAAAACACTCCAGGTGATTTCTCATCAACACGGAGGGAGACTCCTCTGGTGAATACGCCAGGTCTCCGAGTCTTGGAACTGAGAGGTTACGGCAAAAATGTTAAGGAAACCATTCAGTCCAACGTCCTGGCGTGGCCTGTGCCCACCACGCCGTGAGGCTGGATTCCTTCCCTCCTTTGCTCAGGGTTTCCTGGACGCAGCACATGAAGATGCTGGGCTGTCTGATTTAGACAAGCGTATGGCCCCAGACTCCACAGAGGAACAATCCCCAACTCTGCAAGCAGACGGAAGAAAGAGAAGGCTTCGGGAGACGTCAAGCGTCGATTTCTATGGGAAACAGGATTCTCGGTGGCTGAGAGGGTGGTTGGGAAACAACGGCACGCAGAAAAATGGTAACGTCACTCACCATGCTGCTGCCCTGAGGCAGGCGAGCTGGGTCGTCCTGGACAGTACGGTCCCGACCGGGAGAAATAGCCGCCAGAGGTGCAGAACGGCGACACCGAAGAAGGACCCCACGGGAGTCCTGTATGGCCTCAGGGCAGTGGGCCTCCTACTGTTGCTAACACACCTGCCTCAACAAGAAAAGTCTTGTTACGCTTCTCTTCATTACCAACGAATTATGTTCTCTGATCACCTGTCTCTCTTCTCTCTGGTGTGAGTTGTGTTCACTCCGCAGGGCCTGGTACATGGAGAGCAGGCACCCCGTAAATGTTCATGGGATGGATGATGGATGGGTGGATGGTGGATGGATGGATGGATGAACAGATGGATGGATGGATGGATGAATGGATGGATGGGGGGATGGATGAATCGATGGGTGGCTGGGTGGGTGGGTGGATGTGTGAATGGATGGGTGAGTTGATGGGCAGGTGGGTGGGTGGGTGGATGACGGATGGTGGATGGATGGATGGACAGATGGATGGATGGATGGTGGATGGACATATGGACGGATGGATGGGTGGATGGATGGATGGATGGTGGATGAATGGTGGATGGATGGACGAATGGAGGGATGGATGGTGGATGGACAGATGGATGGATGGATGGATGGATGAATCACTGAGTGGCTAGGTGGGTGGGTGGATGTGTGAATAGATGGGTGAGTTGATGGGCAGGTGGGTGGGTGGGTGGATGACGGATAGTGGATGGATAGATGGACGAATGGAGGGATGGATGGTGGACGGACGGATGGACGGATGGATGGATGGATGGATGGGTGGCGGATGGATGGCGAAGGAGATGTGCAGCACACTTCAGGAAGAAAACGCTGCTCTTCTCATTGATCATCCTGTCCCTCTATCTGCAGAGAGGCAACCTGAGGAAGCTTCCTGCGTGTAGAGCCACAAAAGCAGCCGATAGCAAGGTCGGTGCCTGCCAAACTGCCAAGGAGATTTCCGTTTGGAAATGAGGCTTCTGCTCAGTTTGGCGGCTGCATCGTGGCAATGGATTGAACAGCTGCGCCACGGAGGACACTGACAGGATCCGGTACCTGAGGGCACACACACAACTAGACTTCCTGCCGGCAGCCTCAAATGAGGGTGGGACCGTGATATGGCCACGGAACGTGAGCGTGGGGAATCAGCCACGGGCGGTCCGCCACGACAGGGAGCCCCGGACAGGCCCAGCCCAGAGGCTGGAGGTCCGAGCCCTTCCCACCAGCCCGTCCGCCTGCTGCTTCTAAATGGTTCCTCCCCCACTCAGAGGCTTCGCACGGGAGGGACCTCCCTCCCACAGGCCACCCGAGTGTGGAGAGACTACGCGCCTCAGGACCACGTCGGGCAAGGAACGGGCACGAGCTCAGAGGACAAGCACGTGTCCCCCGGCACTTGCGGAAGGAGGGAGTTGCGGGGAAGGGGGGGGTGGGGTGGGGGAGGAGGTCGGCAGCAGCCCCGGCACCCCAATCCAGGACCAGGTGAGGAAGCAAGCAGCCCGCGCCCAGCTCTGGACAGCACTGATCCTCACTTCCTCTGGGGAAGCTCCTGAACTAGAAAATGAAGGACGCCCCCCCCCAGCTGAAGCCCAGGGGTGACCATGTGTCTGTCGGTGACTTCATGGGGCCGTGTGATGTGTCAAGGTCATGTGCTTATAATCTCTCCCCGACACGGAGGAAGAAAAGGGCCCCGTGTCCCACACCGGGAATTTCGGGATTGGGAGGCCCTGCGAGTAACCAAGCGAAGCCCGTGAGGGCAGCGGCCGGGAGTAGGCTACCCCGAACCCTCCCCTCTGGCCCAGACAGAGGCCCAGAGGCCCAGCACGCTGCAGGGGGGTTATCGGCAATCAAGTTCTGGCCCAGGGACGTCCGCCACGCTCAGACCGCGGAGGCTCCATGGGAGAGGCCGGCGCCGAGCCCCGGAGGAAGCACTTTCCAGACTTCCTGTCTACCTGCCCGGCCCCCTAGAGCAAAGCCAGGCTGCTTTACCAAAGCCAGAGGCATCAGCCACGCCGGCGAGGCTCCCCAGGCTGAATTACCGGGAAACGGACCCGGCTCAGGTACCTGGCCGCGGACACGCAGTGCCTTCCCGCAGCTCCGCAGAGAGCAGATTGGCGCGGGGCTCGCGGGGCCTGTGCACCGCAGCTCGCGGCCCCAGGACAACGGCGGGGCTCTGGGAATCAGCTCGCCGGGCAGCGGCGGGCCGGGCCCCGACTGGCATTTCTGGGCTTGGGGTTGAACAGCCTGCTGTTCTGCTCCGGCTCGCAGCCCTCCACCCTGCCTGGAGCTCTGCTGGCTGAGGACAGCTCTTGGCTCCGGCCACCGGCTCCTCAGAGCCACAAGAGGCGCTGGGCTCGGAGCCCCGCTTGCCTCGCTCGCTGCACGGCTGGATTTGTCTCGGGAAGGGCCAGCGTGAGCATGAGCCCCGCTGGCCCCGGGGACCCAGCCAGACCCACCGGCCTCAGCGATTAGCTAACCAGGGGCACTCGGCCCGGGCCCACGTGGGCGCCTTCCAACCCGGGACCCGGTGCACAGACTTCAGGACAGGGAGCCCAGGTGGGAGGGCTCTCAGAGACGCCTGACTATAGGGCCCTCCTGGGCTCCCCGGAGTGGTCCTGCTTGCCCTGCCCTTCAAGCCCACGTGAGGGCGGCAGGGAGACTCCTTCTCATGTGACCCGGAGTCATGTGGGTGCAGCGGGGCCCTCGGCCTCTCTCCCAACACCTCAGTTTTCCTTGAGGAAAGAGCTTCTTCCCACCAAGACCCAAGCAGCTGGGTGCTCATTCGCCCCCTTCTGAGCCCAGACCAGAGGGACAGAGTCAGAGAACGGGGACCTCACCTGTCCCAGGGTGCCCCCGCTTCCCATCAGCATTGTGGGCGCCAGGGCCCTCCGGTCGTTCTCCACCCCTAAGCCAGCCAGGGTCCCCTCCGCTGCTTGCCCCCCAGACCCTGCCCGTACGGAAACCAAGGGAGAACGATTGGAAAGGGGGGCACATCCTTCCAGCCAGGGACAGGACAGGAGCCCGGTGCACACACACGGGATTTTCAGAGCAGTGACGGCCATCAAAGAGGACTCTGGTCAGAACCTGTCCTGCCGGGGCCGTCCTTCGTCATCGCCTCCCCTGCCTCTCCCGGCCCGTCTTGGGCAAGAGCGGCCCCACGGATGCCAGTGGCGGCTGAGTGCCCAGAGCTGGACAAGAGTGACGGCCAGGTCTCCTGACGCGGCGGAAAGCGTGTCACCGTTTGGGGACAGCTGTCTGCAAATACTCCCTCCTGGGACAGACCGCAGTAGCGGCCAGGACTGAGGTGGCCCCAGGGGAGGACCTTCTGCCACTGCGAGGAGCTGTAGGGGGTCCTCAGCTGCCCCTGTAACAGGGCGACAGGGTCTTTCCCCTCCTGCTGGCTCTCTGTGAGTGCCTTCCTTCCAACCAGTGCGGAGCTTTTCTCTACACCAGTCCCCAGGAACCCAGAGCCACGCCCTGCCCCCAAAGGCCCCCAAGCCCCATCTCTGGGTCTATGTGGTCCCGGCAGAGACACCACGTTGCTCGGAGAAGAGCTCGGAGGCGCACGCGCACCCTGACCACCACCTCCGTCTACCGGCTCTGCGGACCTCAAGTGAGATGAGGCAGATTTCATTTTCAGAAGAAGGTTTGGGAATTCGTTTAATCGGAAATGCTCGCTCTGGAGCAGCGAGAGAGGCCGGGACCCGGGAATTAATCCTATATGAAATTACGCAAGCGGGGCGCCTGGGTGGCTCAGTCGGTTGAGCGTCCGACTTCGGCTCAGGTCATGATCTCATGGTCCGTGAGTTCCAGCCCCGCGTCGGGCTCTGGGCTGACGGCTCGGAGCCTGGAGCCTGTTTCCGATTCTGTGTCTCCCTCTCTCTCTGCCCCTCCCCCGTTCATGCTCTGTCTCTCTCTGTCCCAAAAATAAATAAACATTGAAAAAAAAAAAAAAAAAAGAAATTACGCAAGCGCTGCTGGGAAAAAGCCACCGCTGTGGTGGGTTCCCTGACGCACCTGTCTTCCTCTGCAGTCTTCATATATGTCTTTAAATTTTTACTTTTAAATAATTTGTGGTAGGACTTACACAGGAGCCCCGCGTACCATCAGGCCTATCTCTTGCTCACCTTACTTGCTTTCCAATCCCTCCCTCCACGAATACTTTCTCTGGATCCCTGGAGATGATCCCCTTTCTGTATTTTCAGGGAGTTTTTTGTTTTGTTTTTTCTCTTAACGTTTATTTATTTTTGAGAGAGAGAGAGAGAAAGCAGGAGCAAGGGAGGGGCAGAGACAGAGAGGGAGACACAGAACCCGAAGCAGCTCCAGGGTCCAAGCGGTCAGCACAGAGCCCGAAGCGGGGCTCGAACCCACGGGCCGTGAGATCATGACCTGAGCTGAAGTCAGATGCTTCACCAACTGAGTTACCCAGGTGCCCCTGTATTTTCCTCGTCTTCTTCTTTTTTTTTTTTTTTTAATAAAAGTAAAAGCGTCGGGAAGGGTTAGAGGGGGAGAAGGCACAGGGTAATGGTCTCCTGGCCGTGCACCGGGCTGCATCCTGAACCTCGTGTTCCATTCGTGCGGTGCCCTCACTGCACCTGGTCCCCACGCTGGATGAGGCTGTGGCCCGGCCGGGGGCTCTGGGCCCAGCACTGCTTTCCTTGTGACCTTTGCCGGCCCGAGCCCGCCATCATTCTGGCCCTGAGTTGTCCTGGGGCCACTCCACTGTTTCTCCCGGAAGTTCGTGCCTTTTGTCCTTATCTCCGGGGCCTGAGACGTCACCCGCAGGTGCACCCTCCCACTTCAGTGCCGCTAGGTACACGGGGAGCCCAGGGGCTCACTTCCTGGTCCCCTCTCTGGTTCGTCCCCCCCAGGGTTCCAGCTGACAAGCCCCGCGTCTAACCTCCCCATGGGGGACAGAAACACACCGAGGCCAGAATGCGGCAGAGCCTGGCTCAGGGGAAGTGTGGGCCATGGGGGGTTTCTTTCAGGATGACTTTTCCCTGGGGCGCCCGGGGGGCTCAGTCGGTGAAGCGTCCGACTGTTGATTTCGGCTCAGGTCGTGATCTCACGAATCATGAACTTGATCCCCTCGTCGGGCTCTGTGCTGGCAGCGTGGAGCCTGCTTGGGATTCTCAATCTCTCTCTCTCTCTCTGCCCTTCCCCCCCACGTGCTCTCTCTCTGTCTCTTTCTCACACACACGCGCGCGTGCGCGATAAGTAAATAAACTTTTTTAAAAAAAGAATTGTTCCCTTTTACAAAGAGAACGTTCTCCACATTGACCCGATGAATCATTTCCTTCTGTTGTTGCACAAGGAAGCCATGCTGGCCACTGGGAGCTGAACTGATGGGGAAAGATTCTATCTTTTAAAAATAAACTCAGCCCCTCATTGGTCCCCTTGAAACTGGCTCGAGGGCTGCCACGACCAGCAGCCCAGGCGCAGCCTTCGTGGCACTCGGCGACTGCCACGGCACGGTCCTCCGTCTTGAAAAGTGCGGGGGTTGGGGCTGCAGGGGGCAGGGGCCGTGCTGGGTCGGCCCAGCGCCTTCTCGGGGGTGGGAGTCTGCTACCAGCCTCGGGAGCCAAGGGTCTGCTCCTTGTCCCCTGGGGCTGGGCCATGTCTAGCCAAGAAGCTGAGACTAAACCCAGAACGTCCTGCCTGCGGTAGGGCCCCCTTCCCTGCGCCCCTGCCCACACTCCCCACTGCCCTCAGTGGTGACGCCCGTCCTGGGCGGGGGGGAGATTCCTGCAAACTGGTCCTCAGGCTCCCTCGGGGCCGTGGGAAGAGGAGGAGGGACAGACTGGTCAGTCCCCGAAGGGGGAAAAAGAAATGAGTGTCCTCCCCCGGGACCCCCGCTCTCAGGGAAGGTGAGGACACAGGGTCAAAGCCAGCTTCCCAGCTGCTATAGCAGATCACTTACCCGGCGCTCCTGTGCCTCAGTTTCCGCGCCCACGAGGGGGATGATGATAACCAGGGTATTTCCTGACCGTTTGGTCCCTGCAGTCACAGGTGAAGCCATCGGTTGTCACAGGCTGGGAAGGCCCCCTGTCCCCTGACAGGCAGTAAACTTGAGGCTCCCCTCCCCCAGGAAATCAGAACAAGAAAACACAATAGAGAGCAGCTCAGCCTGACCCCACCCCTCGTCAAGGCCACTTGAGAACTTGGAGAGAGGCTGCTGGGCGGAACCCCTCTGTGGTCCTCACCTGAACACCCTGGAGGGCTGCCCCCCACCCCCGGCTGACTCGGCAGAGCTAGCTGGGTGTCACGGACGTGTGTGTGGGCCCACCCTGCGGAATCTGCCGTTCTGACGAGCCCCCGTGTGACAGGAGCTGCTGGGAGGGGCCGCGCCCTGCCAGGGCACCAGGCCGCCAGAGCTGACCCTTCCTCTTTGTGGTCCAGCCCCGAGCGCAGGGACATGAAGTGCACACACGCACAAGGGGCCTATCCCTCAAGGCAGAGGTGGTGAAATCGATTGTCGTGTGCTCTTACCTGGGGGCCCTCTGCACCCACAAAATCGGCGCCTGGGAAGCCAGGGCCCGGGGTCTGCCCTTGGCCATCCCAGCCCAAGTGGCTCACTCCGCCTACAAATCCTAATGAGCTCCCAGCGGTGACAGGACCTGCCTGTCTCGAATTCACAAGGCTCACTCCGGGGAGAGACGGACAGAACACTGTGGCCCCAGCAGTCTCCATATGTCAAGACAAATCAAGCTGCTGACCAGGCGCGCCTGGGTGGCTCAGTCGGCTGGGCGTCCGACTTCGGCTCAGGTCATGATCTCACGGCTCGTGGGTTTGAGCCCGGCATCGGGCTCTGTGCTGACAGCTCAGAGCCTGGAGCCCGCTTCGGGTTCTGTGTCTCCCTCTCTCTCTGTCCCTCCCCTGAGCACACTCTCTCCTCCTTAAAAATAAACAAACATTAAAAAAAAAAAAAAAATCTGCGGACCAGAAAGTAATTCGGGCAAAAGGAACGCGATCGTCAGATAGAATACAGAACATCCAGTTAAATTTGTGCTTTAAATAAACAAAGAGTAACTTTGAATGTAAGTGCATCCCACACAATATTTGACACATACCTTCACTGCAAAATGACTCATTATTTATCTGAAATTCAAATGTGACTGAGCATCATCACATTTTTTTATTTTAGGGAGACAGCACGTGCGAGTAGGGGGGAGGGGCAGAGAGAATCTTCTTTTTTTAAGTTTATTTATTTATTTTGAGAGACAGAGAGGGAGAGTGGGAGAGGGGCAGAGAGAGGGGGGAGAGAGAATCCTAAGCAGGCTCCTGACTGTCAGCGCAGCCCCGATGTGGGGCTCGATCACAAACCATGAGATCGTGACCTGAGCCGAAATCAAGAGGCAGACACTCAACCGACTGAGCCACCAGGTGCCCCTAGTTTTATATGTCAAATCTGGCAACCCGACAGAGAAGGCAACACCCCCCTGACCAGTCAGGAGTGACCGGCAGCTGAGCCTGGCACCCCACGGCTCCCCTCCTCCCCTGGACCAGGCTTAGCCATGCAGGTGACATGATGGGGACGGTAATGGTACCAGGACAGGATCTGTGAGGATCCACGGAGCTGACCACAGAGCCGTGCGCCGTGGGCAGGATAAACGTCCTTGGGGTCATCCCGGCGATGATGCCCATCGGAAGAATTAGACTTTCTTTTCAAAAGGCCGTGACCGGCCCTCTGGGCCAGCTGCCAAGGGAAGACGAAGTGTGGTTCCTGCCTGCAGGGTTCTGAGACAGGAGCCCCGGTCTGAGTCCAAACAATGGGTGGGAGACGCCCTCTAGAGGTGTGATGTGGGGCTGCAAGCCACAGCTGACCCTGAAGGAGAAGTCTCGGCCGCCCTGGCTGGCAGCCACTGGGTCCCTCGGGCACCTCACACCTCGGAGGTCCCTCAGCCCAGGAACAGGGATGATGTTGCTGTCCTTGATGTCCAGAGGTCAGGACGAGGCGCGAGGCGGCCATGGTAGAGCAGGCAGATATGAGCGAGTGGGGGCTGCGCTTCCCACATGAGCGTATCCCTCCACTGCCTCGGGTGTGAGCTCCAGTGTGAGAGCAGCAGAGGGGGGCCAGTGCCAGCCATGCTGGGGCGGAATTCTATTTCTGTCCCAGAGACCGTCGGAGGGGAGGACAGTGCGCCCAAGGGAAGGTGGACACACAAGGGGATGTTTGACCAAAGCCTTCCAAACACTCCTTCCTCTGAACCCAGCTCTCACAACTAAGAGCCCGGTGTCCCCTTAGGAGTGAAAGATAGGTACCCTTTTATAAGTGATGGTCACTGCTTTCCAGAGATGACATCAGTTCCCGGGCAAGAAACTCCACTTGGGCAGAACCCAGACCTGGTCTTGGGAATAATTCACAGTAGCCAAACTCATACAAGACTGATGTATAAACCAGATGGCTCATGTATAAACCGGATGGCTCATGGAGAAATCCCTTTCCAGGGCCTAGATGTTTCCCATCTGGGGGTCCAAGCCCCCCCATTGCTGGGACTCAGAGGCTTGGGAGGCCAAATGCATCTTTTTAAGATGTGGACATCACAAGTGGCAGTGGGCAGTGGGGGGGGATCATTTAGCCCTAGTGATCAAGAAAGTGAGTTGGTCAGTTGGTCATTGGGTCCACGAACGGTCACTGTCCACCTGCTCTGTGCCAGGTCGGCCCTGGTCCCCTGGATCTGACTGATAACCTGGCAGGGAAGACCGACGCTGTCACCAATGGTTTGCAATGACAAGTAGGCAGGGAGCACGGCAGAACACCTGCTGAGGGGTATGAACACGAGGGAACAAGTGGGATCCTCTCGTCTGGGGGTCAGGGTGAGACGCCTCGCCACGGTCCCTGGTCAAGGACTGAGTGAGGAGGAACTGACCTCCAGAAGCCACCACCCATGACCCACCCTAGCCCGCCAGGCCAGGCCCGCTGTGTTTCCAGCCCAGGGCCACACATGCCTCTCCTTCCGTCCCTTTGCCTGTCCCCCATGTCCAAGGTTGCCACCCCAGGGGCCTCTCCCGACCCCCCGGACAAGAGGGCCACAGCTCCCATGTGCCACTGAGGGGACCGGTATCATCAGCAGCCCCCTTCACAGGCAGGACTCAGGCCCCAGGCAACTGAGCCTGGACTCCTCCGGGCTGTCCCCGGGGGTGTGGCTGACCGGAGCCTGCGCCGGCCAAGGGGCAGCGCTCAGCAATGTGACACCAGCAGTTAACTGTGAAGCCTGGGCGTGCGTCCGCGTCAGGCCCAGGTCTGGGGCACCAGAGCAGACAGCGGGAAGGGCCCCCAGCCTTCATCAGGACCCCTGAGGAATGCGCCGTTGTTGCTTCCATTGCACGGAGGCGGAAACTGAGGCCTAGAGACGCTCGGCGCCTTGCCCGGAAGGGGTCCCGGCAGCGGGACCGAGAGTCCACAACCCGGCGGGAGGGGAAGCGCGCAGGCCGCAGCGGGTCCGGCGCCTTGACAGCGCGGTGGGCGGGGCCTGGGGAGGGGCGGGGCGCCGTCCGCGGGACGGGGCGGAGTCGGCGGCCCTGATTGGGTGATGTCGGCTGCCCCGCCTTGGCCCTGCCCCCTCCGTGGCCGGCGGTGGGGGGGGGGGGGTGGACCCCACCGAAGCCCGCGGTCAAGGCCAGGTCTGGCCGGGGCAGCGGCGGTCGCAGGGAGCCCACGCCGGCAGGCGCTGTCAGTGGCCCGTTCTTCTTCCTAAGCTCCTCAGACGGGGACGTGCTGCTGGCAGCCCCGCCTCGAAGAGCGCACAGCTCAGAGGAGCCTCACCCGGAGCCGCGCCGCAGGCGCCGCAACCTCTCCCCGCGCTTCCGCAGCCCGCCCGCGCCGACCGCGCTGCGCCGCGGGGCCGGGCCGCCAGGGGGAGCCGCGGGGCCCAACCCTCCGCTGCGCCTGCGCCGGCGCCGCGCGCGAACCCGGGCGCGAGCCCGCCGCGCGCGCGCGCGCGCGGCCGTCCCGCAAGTGCGCCTGCGCCGAGGCCGTGGCCGCGCCCGCTCCCGCCGGGGGCTCGTCGCTGGGCGGCCGGGCCATGGGGGAGGCTGAGGTGGGCGGCGGCGGCGCGCCGGGCGACAAGGGGCCGGGGGAGGCGGCCACCAGCCCGGCCGAGGAGACGGTGGTGTGGAGCCCCGAGGTGGAGGTGTGCCTCTTCCACGCCATGCTGGGCCACAAGCCCGTCGGTGAGCGGAGCGCCGCCGAGGCCGCGGACCCGCGTGGGGGCGGGGCGGGCCGGGCAACGGCCGGGGCGCGGGGCGGGGCCTCCCACGCCCGCCCACCCACCTGCGCCTCCTCCGACCCCTGCGCCCACCCACCCCACCTCCGCTGACGCTACCCCCTCCTGCACCCCTCCCCTGCGCCCCTCCGCCTTCCCGTACCCTCCCTATGGCCCTTCCTGCACCCCTCTGCCCTCCCTCTGGCCCCTTCTGCCCGTCCTGTACCCTCCCTCTGGCCCCTGCTGCGCCCCTGCACCCTCCCTCTGGCCCCTGCTGCCCCCCTGCACCTTCCCTCTGGCCCCTGATGCTCCCCCTACACCCTCCCCCTGGCCCCTGCTGTGCCCCTCCTGCACCCACTCGCCCTCCTCCACCCTGCCCCCCCAATACCCTCCTTTCGCACCTCCTACACCCACCCTCCTGCCCCCATCTTTACTTCTCCCCTGCTGACCCCTGCTTCCAGCTCCCTCACTGCCTTCCACCTCCCCCCTCCTCACAGGTGACCCCCTCTTCCCACAGGTGTTAATCGACACTTCCACATGATCTGTATCCGGGACAAGTTCAGCCAGAACATTGGTCGGCAGGTCCCATCCAAGGTCATCTGGGACCACCTGAGCACCATGTATGACATGCAGGCACTGGTGAGCTGGATCCCACCCTCCCTGGTCCTCAGGCCAGGGCCCCCCGACCCCAGACAGAGCTGCTCTTCAGGGAGCCCTGTGGCCTGTGGACCTCCCCGGGGGGGGGCACCAGTAACTAAACAAGGCACCTCAAGTTGTTCACAAACGCAGTGGGGGTAGCTGGTTGCCCTCCAGGAGCCTTCTTTATGTGGGGTGGTTAGCAAAAGTCTCTCCGGGGAGATAAGTGCGGAGCTGAGGCCCGCGGAGGAGGCGTGAGGCCCCGGCAGTCACACGGGAGGCCCCACGGCGCGCCAGGCAGGAAGTTGACTGGATCCGAGTCACATTCAGGTGAATATGGTGGCTTCTGTGGGCACCAGGCAGGCCGGGGCCCTGTCGCCACGGAACCCCCGGCCAGTTTCATCGAAAGGCAGGCAGGTCAGCTGGGAAGCCAGGATGGCCAGAGGAGACAGTGGACATTCCCCGCAGAGGAACAGCAGGCGTCAGGGCTCTGTGGCAGCAGGCGATGGGGGGTCGAGGAGCTCAGAGGAGGTGTGGACCCCTGGGGCTGGGGGGCAGCGGGAGCTACAGGCAAGCAAAGGGGTAGGCACTTGTGCCGGGGCAGGGCTGAGTCTCTGCCCCCCTGGCTGACTTAGGGCCACGCCAGCCCTCCCAGCTGAGGCCTTCCTTGCCCGAACGTGGTGCCACCCTTGCTTCCTGTGGGTTTGGGCAGGTGGTTCGCAGCTCCTTGTCTTACTCTTGGAAGGAGATAAGGGTGACAGCCGTGCTCTGGGGACTGACTGCCCGGCCTGTAGGAAGCACCCTGGAAAGTGAAGTCCCTGTTGCTGGGACCAGCTCATCACGGACAAGCTGTCATCCCGAAGGGGCCTCACCCCACACCTGTCACCTTGTGGGGTCACCTGGTCCCCAGACTTCCATGCCGTGACTCTAGGCCAGTGGGGACACCAAGCAAGACACAGACATCAGGGTGGCAGGGTCCCTGGCCCAGTGCAGCCAGGGACACGGACACAGCTGGCACCAGGCCCTCGCTGCACCTGGGAGCTGCAGGGCGCCTCTCAGAGGCTGTAGTCCAGGGCAAGCAGCCGGTCCCCCCTCGGCCGGAACTTCAGTCTGGCCTATTACTTGTGCGGGACCAGGCACGACCTCGAGGCTGTTGCTCCGGACCCCAGTGCCCCTCTGGAGCTGATGCCAGAGTCACCCGGGACCCTGGCAATGTGCATCTGTGGCCCCCACCACGGAGATACCAGCAGCCCCGAGAGCCACAGCGTTTCCAGAGCTCCAGGAGACGCGAGCACGTCTGCGGGCTAAGCACTGAGCTTTACCACGAGCTGCGGAGAGGAGGCCTTTCCCGCCGAGCCCCTCCCTGTCTAGACCCCTTCCGCCAGCGCACCTTCCTTTCCTCTGGTGGTCCTGTGCCTCCAGGGTCTCGTCCCTTCTGGCACATGGGGCCTGTGTGACGTGTAGGACAAGTGGGACTCTGATAAGCAGTGTCCCTGACACCACTGTGTAGTCCTTACCTGGTTTCCGAGGCAGTAGCTTTCCCGTCCGGCACCCTCCGTGTCTGCGGGCTCCACTGTCACTGTCATCTTGTGGGGAGGGAGCAGGACGGGTCAGCAGGACAGCCGTAGCCTGCTTTTGCCCTGGGGGTAGGGACGGCATGCTGGGAAGTGGGGCTGCCCCAGCCTCAGGTCAGGTGACGACTCCTGGTGGCTGGACTCCTGGTGGCTAGAGCCATAGCCTTGCCTTCTGTGGCCTGTTGGAGAAGCCCAGCTCCTGGTAGACTGCCGGCAGAAAGAAGGAAGTGTGCTCACCCCGCTGGTGCCCTCCCCCTCGGCTCTTGGGGACCGGCCGTGTGCTTGCTCCTCAGGTGCTCCTAAGTTGGCTCTTACACGTTTTTGGTGACTTACTAAAATCACATTTTTTTCTTTGTTTCTTTAAAAAATGGCCCTACTTGCCGTCAGCACGAATCTGAGATTCTTCCATTCCCAAATCCAGAGAGGAACTTCGTCCTTCCGGAAGAAATCATTCACGAAGTCCGAGAAGGTGAGACTCGGGCGGGTCAGGTTCCAGGAATTAAGGAGGACGTGGGCCGAGGGCGGTGGCGTCGGGCGAAGGTCACGAGCCTCGGGGAGGAGTGAGGGCTGCTGGCGGGGTGCTTCTTGGCCCAGGTGGACTGGGAGGTCTGGGGAGTCTTGGGGACTGGCGGGAACTTGTTCAAGAACAATGGGCTCTCTTTAAAAGCGGCCTGGCGGCAGCTGAGAAGCACACACACAGCCGTCCCCGGCCTGAGCCGTCCGCAGCGCTGGGCAGGGCCGCGTCTCCCACCGTTTTGGTAAACGTCAGCTGTCGCCCCACAGGAAAAGTGGTCATTGAAGAAGAGATGAAGGAGGAAATGAAGGAAGATGTGGACCCCCACAACGGGGCGGACGATGGTGAGTGGGGAGCGCCCCCCGACCCCGCCCTGGGCCCCAGGAGCAAGCCGGGCGGCTCCGCACCCCCAGCCCGCGCGTTGAGTCCGCCTGGGGCCGGAGCTGCGCCGTCTGGTTCCACCTGCCTGGGCGCGAGCTGCTGGGCAGACCTGGCCTGGTGCACGGCCCACGCTGCGAGCGAGCCCCGCGGCGGCCCGGGGCACTGGCACCCGGGCCGCGGCACGTAAAGCGCGTGGTGCAGGGGGTGCGGGTGCAGGGGACACACTCCACGCGGCAGGGACGGCGGGTCCTCAGGAGGACCCAGCCGCCCGCGGGCCGCACGGCAGCCCAGCTCGGAGCGTCGTGTGTGTAGATGCGGCTTTTTATCACTGAGCGGGAAGATGAAGTAAAATTCTGGATATTCTGTTTTCAGCCAAATGATTTTGTCTCCCAGTTTTTTCGTCTTCAGGAAGCTTGGGCAAAGCAACGGAAAAGGCCAGCAAAGACAAGAACCCCTCGGACTTGGGCTCCAAGGAGGGGGTGGACAAGCGGAAGCGCAGCCGCGTCACCGACAAAGTCCTGACGGCCAACAGCAACCCCTCCAGCCCCAGCGCCGCCAAGCGGCGCCGAACGTAGACGCCGCTCAGCCAGGGCACAGGGCAGGGGGACGGCGGCCACCGGGCCGGACGCGCCGCGCCCCCCTCCCCCCACCCGCCGCCCCTGTGGCTCCCACAGGGCCCGACCGCGACCACCTCCCGCGGGGGCGGAGAGCTGGGAGGCAGGCGTCCTCCCCGTCCTCCCGTGACGCCGGGTCAGCTCCAGCCGTGCTAGTTCTCCGGCCGGGCCGCGGTCCAGGCCCCGCGGAGCAGGGCGAGGGGCGCAGGCAAGGAGACCTGGGCCAGCGAGCAGGAAGTCCGTTCTTGCTGTGTCCTTGAGGAGCGCTGGTCTTGCCGGGCGGCTCAGTGCTGCCCGTTTGTCCGTCTGTCCGTCTGTTGGCCGTTCTTCCTAACCGGCTGCCCCGTCGGGAGAGAGACTCAGGCCACCCCGTGGCGGACCGTCGCCCCACCTGAGAAACTGAGAACTGGACGTTTTGCCTCATTCGCTTGTACTGTAACGATGTATATAATTTGGCGGTATTTCACTATTTAATTTTTAAGAAGCCTATTTTACTAGTGTTTTATATGAAAACAACACTGCAGAAGTGAAACCTGTGTTGTATTTTTCCTGAGATGTTTTGTGTTAAGGTCATGACTGCTGAGACCCTTTTCGCTCAGTTTTTATATGCCAGAAACAGAGGATTTGTAGCGGCTATTTTTGTATCCTCCGGTAACTTGCAAACAGACCAAATGAGTGAGTGGAGGGAAGGGGCGCCGGGGCCCAGGGTTGCCTGAAATACTTTCGTTTGAGTGCGGAATATTAAAGCACAAAAGCAGCAGCCTGGCGTCGTGTGATTTTGATACCAAAGTAAGTTCCCTTTTCTTACGGTAGGAAGCGTTTATTTTTCCAAGGATTATAACCGCAGCCTACACTCAGTGGGCTTCGTAGCATTCCCTCGATACAACGTATTGACGACCAACAGGAAATCAGGCCAGAGTGGAAATGTGGTCGAGTGTGACAAGTCCTTCAGATACGAAATGCCAGGACTGCGGACAAGGCAGAGCCGGTGGCTGGCTGAGCCCGGACGTCCGGGAGCTCATCCCCTGGCAACGCGAGTCTCGGGGCCCAGTCTGCTCTCCGCACAGGAGGGTCCGGGCAGAGCAAGAAGGGTGCGCCCTCAGTCCCGGCTGACCTCCGCGCCCCGGGTCCTTCATCTGGACAAGTCACCAGGAAGCTGAATCCCCCCACCGTCTCGGAGCAGGAGGCCGGGCCTCGGCCCACCAGGCAAGGGCAGGAACCCGGTGCCCCACGCCCCGTGCAGGCTGGCCTGCTCTACCCGGCCCGCCGTCTCTCGCGGGGCCTGGAGCGCATCGCCGGCAGCCCTCCTTCAAGGCCCACTCTGCGCTGGCTTCTGTCGCTGGGACCCTGCTGCCCGAGAGGAGCCGGTCCCTGGGGAGTCAGAACCGGCAGAGCCATGGGGCAAACGTTGTCTGTGAAGACGGGGGTCTTTCCCTTACAGACGTAGACCCTGGTCTGGAGCAGGATCTTCAGGGACCTCAGAACATGCTGGAAAAGCCTAGTCAATAAGTCAAACCTGTTTCCTAATGACTGAACATTCGCTGCCCTTCCAGGAGATGTGGGGGGAGGGGCGCGCAAGGCCGCCCAGCAAGGTAGATGGCCTCCCACCCCAGGTGCCGGTTTGGGGCCACTCCCCACGCCCTTAGGCCTGCGGAGGCCGGAGTCCTCAGCCGGAGTGAGGCTCACACAGGGGGTCCGGTTCATGTGCTGCGTGTGGCCTGTGCAGGTCAAGTTCACATCCCCGCCGTACCTTCTCCTGGCCTAGGGGTCCACTCTGTGACATGGGGTACAGCTGTGCCCCCACCACGTAGGTAGACGGAGTGTGACAGAGGAGAGGCGCTGGGGAGAAACCAGTGTGAGCGGCTGCAGGACACTGGGAGACACAGGCGCCACTGACCTGAGACCAGAAACCTCCGGGAGGTGCTTCGTGCCGAGGACGCCGGGCCGGGTCGTCGACAACGGGACGGCGCAGCCTCCCTGGGCGGGGACAGGTGGGTGCGGCCTCAGCCCTCCCTGCCCTGGCCCAGCCCAGGGCCCCCAGGGCTGATGCAGGAGGAGAGTGTGCTCCCAAGTGCGTACCGATAGGGCAGCAACGGGACGCAGCGGGGCTCCCTCGGGGCGGGGCGGGAGGGCGTGGGGCTTTGGCCAAACAACGAGGCTGCAACTGGTTTCGCCTGAGGAAAACGTTAAGGCAGGTCTAACCTGAACCTGCCCCTGCCCAGCTCCTGCAAGACTCCTCCACCAGGGGCAGGGCCACCCTGGGGCGCGCCACCTACTGCCGGTGCTCGGAGGAGGAACCGGAACGAGCGCGCCGCCGTCGCTCCTCTGGGCCCCGCCCCGGCCCCCCTGGCCCGCCCCCCAGTCCTGCCCCCCCCGCTCAGCCCCGCCCCAGCCTGGGCGGCCAGCTGTCCAGAGCCCTGAGCCCACAGCGGGCGTCCCCAGGCTGCAGAGGGGAGGAAACAGCACAAGACTTCTTCTGCAGCAGAAATCTGGGCTCCCGGGTTAACGCGCCCTGCGGAGCCCCAGGCAAACTGCACAAAAGCAGCCGGAGGTGCGGTTCGGGGTGACTCTTCCTTGTCGAGCGGAAATCGGGCAGCGTCTGGGAGGGTCCGTCGTCCCGGCCCTGGTGGGAGGCAGCGGCGGGGAGGCTTGCCGCTCGGCCCGTGGAAAGGCACAGCCTCCCCACCGCAGTGCCCCTCAGAGCAGCCAAACCCCTGCATTCCGCCCCCGACACGCGGACACCTGCGGCAGGGCCTCCCGGTGTCATCTGCCCGATGTCCTGGCCGGGGCCTCGCGGGGCCACCTGCAAGTCAGGCAAGCGGGAGGTGAGGCCCAGGGGGTGGGGGAGGCAATCCGCCCCCGCGGCCCCCGCCAGAGGCGCGGCGGCTGCCCGCTGCCCAGGAAACCTAGCCCGCCCACCGGTGGCACACCTTTTACAGAAATGCCCAGATGTCCGTTCCGGGGGGGGGGGGCACCTCCGTCCTCTTAGAGAGTGAGGTCGTGTGTACACAGGCTCCAGCCAGGTGAGACTGTACCCGGAGAATGGATGAGGACGGCCCGCATCAAGAAGGGCCCTCAGCTGTGCCCACAGCCAAGGTGGGAAGGTTGTGCTCCCTCTCAGCTGTCACAGGCAGCCCTGAGGCCCAGGGGCCGCTGGCGGGGCTGGGAGAGGTCAGCGACCCCAGGGGGCTGGGTTTGGCCTTCACCCTCTACCCCGTCGACCCCGGGAGTTACCCTCCTGGCTAGATCCGTCAGAAGGCCAGACTTTGGTTTTAGCGAAAATGCTGTGAGACACTGAAGGTGCACGGTGGTCACAGAGTCCAAACACTACCTGGGCGGGCCACTCCCAAGTTGCATGTTGAGGGGCGGGTCTCCAACTTTGCTGCAACTCCCGCGGCCACCAGCAGATGTGAGGGCACAGATTAAGGGAATCTGTGGGAGGTCACTGGGGAATTTGCAAATGCAGGTGATTTTCAGCTGTCTGACACACGCCAATGTGTGTGAAGAGGGCGGCCACCACCGGCTGCCCCCAGCGCCCAGAGAGGCCCCCGAGGGGATGTTTAACCAGGGCCACCTGTGTTGAGCAGCCTCAGGATGACCCCAGTCACCCAGTCATTCATGCGTCCCCTCCCTCTAGGCAGCACCTTACCTTACCCCTGATAGGATGTGGCAAAGGGGCAGAGGCCAGGCCCACGGTGACGGTGCAGACGACTCCCGGCACACTGAAAGACACCCTCCTGCTGGCCTTATGGAAGCAAACTGCCCAGTTGTGAACCGTCTGTGAAGGGACACGAGGATCCGTGTCCCACCACCCGAGAATGACTTCTGCCCACAGGCTGGGGGACCGCGGAAGCAGACTGCTCTCCAAAGGAGCCTCTCGTGAGACCACAGCCCCAGCCTACACCTGGAGGGCATCCCGCGTGGGAGCATCCTGGGGGGGAGGCCTCCCTTCTGGGGAGGACAGCTCCCAGGGGTTATGCTCCTGGGGTCAGCCCTGTGGACGGACATCCTCCTGTGGGCATCCTCCAGGGGGTGGGTTGACTTCCTCCAGGAGAACATCCTCTGGGAAGAGGGATATTCTGGAGGAGGGGGTTTCCAGCAGGTAGGCGTCTTCCTCTGGGGGGAGGTTGTCCTCAGGGGCATTCTGGGGTGATTCTCTGGGACGAGCATCCCCCAGGGACATACCTGTAGAGCCGGTATACTCCAGAGGGCATCCTGGGGGAGGTGTCTTCTCCCAAAGGGAAGGGATATCGTGTAGGGGGGGTCCTGGGGGGACACCCTGGGGGCAATCCCAGCGAGGAAGGGGGCGGGCGCCCTCCGGAGTGACGTTCTCCGGGAGGGGCTGTGCTCGGAGCGTGGGGGGCCTTCTCGGGGCGGACGGCGCCGGCGGCCCCGCCCCCGGCCCCGCCCCGATCCCGCCCCGGCCCCGCCCCCGGCCCTCCCCCACGCTTCCTCCTTCGCTCACTTTCGCTTCCGCCGGAGCGCGGGTCCCGCCGCCGCCCGAGCATGGACGACCCGGACTGCGACTCGACCTGGGAGGAGGACGAGGACGAGGACGGCGAGGGCGCGAGCGCTGGGGGCGACGAGGACGGCGAGGCCGGCGCCCCAGGGGACGCGGACGCGGAGGACGAGGACGAGGACGAAGAGGACGCGCCGGCGGCGCGGCCCGGCGCGCTCCAGGTGCAGCCTCGACGCGCGCCGGGGACCCAGCGCCCAGCCCCGGGGGGCGCCCGCCCGGCCGCCGCGAGGTGGGGGTGAGGCCCCGCTCCGGGAAGGCCTCCCCCCCTCCCGGCCCCCGGACACCCGGCTTGGGGCCTGGCTCTCCCTCTCCAGCTGTTGCCCTCTCCCCGACCCAGGCCCCCTGGTGCCCCCCTCCGGATCGCTGGACACCCTGAGACCCGCCCCGTCCCGCGCCTCCCAGCTCCGGCCCAGCCCGGGTCGGGGGGGGGGGGTGGACCTCGCAGGGAGATCCAGGGCCACCCTCAGATCCGTGCGGTGTGATGATACTTCCTCAAGCGGATGCCCTGGGCACATTCTGGACTCGCCTCTGTCACTTCCCGCCTCCGGGGCCTTGGCTCTGTCCTCTGAATAGATCCCAGCTCTCCGTGCCGGCCGCCCGCTTCTGCCTGCCTTTCTGCTTCTGGGTGCCCCCTGCTTCTGCCCCGCCCTGCTCCCTCCCACCCCCGGCCCGCCTCACCCCCACCGCTCCTCGCTGGGTGCAGCGCCCACCCGCGGGACCTCCCACCCTCTGGAAAGTGGCCTTGGAGGCCACATTTATGTGACCTGCCTGAGCCAGGGCTGCTCGCACCAGCTACTGGCATTCATGGCTGCTGAGTTGTCATGATCAGCCGTTACTTTTGTTACTACTGATTACCTAGGTGACCAGCAGTTACTTTTGTCTTCACTGGTGATACTACTTGTTACGATCGGTTACTTTTGTTGCCACGGATTTATTTTCTTCTCATCACCACTGGTTACTTTTGTTACTAGGGTCACTCAATACCAGGGGCCGGTACTCCCTGAGCCTCACATTCTGTCCCAGTGCAGGGTGGTCCCAGCTGGGGTTCTAGGTGTTATCGGGACTTAGGTGACAGCTGTCACTTTTGGAGGATGGTGTATCGGCATCGTGTCTATGGGGTCTTGAATTCCATCCCGTCTGATCTCTGGGTTGCGTTCTCCCCCAGACAGATGAGAGCTCTGGTTTGGGGTTTAGCTGGCTGTGTGGTGAAGTCTTGGTCAGGGAGAGGGACCCGGACGGGCTCCTGGGCCTGCCAGGGAGGCCAGAAGGCGGAGCACATCTATGGTGTTCGGGGCAGGCATGAGTTTCTGGAGGCAGCAGGCTGGGCAGTGGCCAGGGGTCACGGGGCAGGGATCTGGCTCTCCCGTGGCAGATGCCCGCCGGCTGGAGCACGTATTGAGAGAGGATGCTGTCCTTGCTGTAGCTCCGTGAGCCCCACTCCCACAGCAGTGCGCCGGCCCCTCGGCCACTGAGAGGCGCCACAGTCGTTGACTTCTTCACGGGGCCCAGCTGTCTGGTATTTGTCCTGGGCTGTGTCTTCTGTGCACCCGTGGGGCTGACCTGGGGATGGTGAGTGGGGCCAGCTCCTGCTGAGTTTCGGTGTCTCCTCGGGCCCTTGGCTGGTAGGCAAGAACATCACCAGCAGGCCCTGGTCTATAAATTGGGCAGAGAGGCACCCACAGGCCCCTGCTGGAGCTCAGAACCATTTGGAGCATCTTGGGGAGTGGGGAGGGGGTCAGAGCCAAGGGACACAGTGACAGGCCTGGCCTCCTGACTCCCCTTGTAGTGCTCCTTCCAGGATCCTGGACCCAGGTGTTTCCCTGGGACGAGCGGTGGGTCTCCTGTGGAGTCACGCCCAGGAGCCGTACCTGCCTGGGCCCTCTCTCCTGCCCCGGCTTCTGTCGCACCTCAGGCCAGGCTCAGCCTCGCTCACGCCTCCCACCCTATAAGAGGGTGGGTGAAGCCGCCCTTACCCAGCATCGTAGCCGTGAAGTTACCTTCTATCCCTCCCAGGACCCGGGGAGCTTGGCCTGCAGAGATAGGGGCTGCAGGTGTTGGGGGGCAGCGAGGAGCCCCTGTGTCTCCCTGCACAGGCTCTCCCGTAGGGCCAGAGGCCCGGAGACACGGGGTCTGGTCGACGAGCGTTGGGCGGGGGCCAGGCTGGTTCCCTGGGCCTTGGTCATTCATTTCTTCGTCAGGCAAGTGTTTGGGGCCCCTCCTGGGGCTGTAGGCTGGGAGGCCACGGCCCTTCGAGACACAAGCCTTGTGACAATTAGAGCACCGTACAAAGAGAAAGCACTGGCGAAGGCAGGGGGACCAGGGGCAAGTCCCGGGGCTGCGGTCCAAATGGAGTTAGCCGGCAAGTACCGGAGGAGGCAGTGAAGCCAGGGCCCGGGGGCGGTGCTGCGCCCCAAGAACGTGCCGGTCAGCCTGGGATCCTGGGAGCGGCGGCGGTGGCAGGGGCTGAGCAGGGGGCAGGGCTTGTTCCTCCCATTCTGGTCCCTTCCGGTTTTGTTGCTAGCGGACCCCGTCCTTGCTGCCCTTACTGGGACAGGGGCTGGCTTGGGGTGGGCCTCCCCTAGGGGTCTCACCCATCTCCTCTCTCCCCAGGCCAGGACGACGGGGTCCCGAAACTGGCGAGCCGCGCGCGACACACGCAGGTACCGGCACCACTACCCGGTACGTAGCCGCCTCGGCGCCCGCACACCTCGGCAGCCCGCCCGGGACGGAGTCTCCCGCCCTCCGCCGGGAGAAGGCCATCGGGACAAGACGTCCCGTCACCCCCCTCCTCAGACGAGGTCCCATGGCCCACCCGGGACTGCGGCTCCTTCCCCCCGGGGGAGGGGGGTGAGGAGGACCGCCTCTGTCTCGGAGCCTTTAGAGCAGGGGAGCAGCGCCAGCTAGTGGCGCAGCCACATGTGGCCCCGTGTGTCGGTCCGCGGGTCGGGGCCCATGTCGGTGGCGTTCCCGTGGCCCTCGCCCCTGCCCTCTGCACTGCGAGTGTCAGCCAACCCCTAGGCTACTTTAGGGGTACAGATGGAGGGGACCTGCCGCCCGGCCCGCGCTGGTGAGGAGGGAAGGTGGCGGTCAGAGGGAGCTGCCGTCCTCCCAGTGCGGAGGCTGGTCCTCGCCTGCAGGGCGAGGGGCCCCGGCTGGGGACTCGGGTCTTCGCCAGCCTTCAGGATGTGGAGGCTCACGGGCCCAAGAGCGGACGCCCGCTCCCCGAACGTTCTAGTGTGAGGGGCCCTCGGAGGCAGCCTATTTCTGGAGATGTCTCCACCGGCAACTTTCTCTGGCTCTTCAGGATTTGATAGAACGGGATGGCAACGGTGACATGCCAAACCTGAGTTTCTACAGAAACGAGATCCGGTTCCTGCCCAACGGTGCGCGTCTGCTGGGCCGCCTGCGCCCTGTCCCGGGGGGCGTCTGTGGCCCCACTAGGACCCTGTTGGGGACGGCTTCCTGTTGGGCCCGCGGTTTTCGGCTTGCCCCGCAGCGCCCCCTGCAGGCTGCTGCGGGGACGCCCTGGGAAGGGCCGTGTCGCTCACTACTGCTGCCTTGGTGGGAACGCCGCACGTGTTAAACTGGCGAGTAAGAGTGATTGTTCCATTTCCAAGTGGTTGGAAACAACTCAAGGTGGAAAATGTTCTGTGATGTGAAAGTGACACGAAATTCAACTGTGAGCGTCCATAAGGGAGAGTCCGTGGGAAGCCACCCACGCGCATTCGTTCAGGCGTGGCCGCCTTCCCACTACAACGCAGCACAATTGCAGCAGAGGACACGTGGCCTCAGAGAGTCACTGGCCCTTGGAAACAGTGGCCGCCCTACAGGAGGCCAGGCCATGGGGGGGTGGGGCTCCGCTGGAGGTTCTGTCTGAGGTCGGGTTCCAGCTAACCAGCCGTGGTTTGGAGGGGGCAGTGAGGCCCCCTTTCTGCAAAGGCAGGTGGGGGTCTGGGACCCCATGTCCTCCTGGGCCCTCCGGCCCGACGAGCCCAGCGTGGCCTTTCTCACTCGGGTCTGTGCTCGGGCAGCAACGGAGAGCCCGTGTCGGACTGCAAAGAAACCGAGGGCTTCGGTTGGGGGGTTACGGTCACATGACACAGACACGAGCTTCAGAGCCCCGAGGTCCTCAACAGAGGAGGGGAGGGAAAGTGGGAGGACTTCTAGCAGCTCCTCACTGACTTATCCCCGTGGGGCCCCCAGGCTGTTTCATTGAAGACATTCTTCAGAACTGGAGGGAGGACTACGACGTCCTGGAAGAGAATCACTCCTACATCCAGTGGTGAGTGGGCGGGGCTTACCGAGCAGGCGCCCTCGGCGGGGCGGGGCTTACTGAGCAGGGGCCCTCGGCGGGGCGGGGCTTGTGAGCAGGCACTGTCGGTGGGGTGGGCTTACTGAGCAGGCCCCCCTCGGTGGGGCGGGGCTTACTGAGCAGGTGCCCTCGGTGGGGCGGGGCTTACCGAGCAGGCGCCCTTGGTGGGGCGGGGCGGGGCAGGGCTTACTGAGCAGGTACCGTTGGCGGGGCGGGGTTTACTGAGCAGGTACCGTTGGCGGGGCGGGGTTTACTGGGCAGGCGGCCCCGGCGGCGCAGGGCAGCCGTGGTGCGCGGCCTCTGAGGCTGTAGGTGGGCGTGGGGCGCAGGAAGAGCCTTAGGCCGGCTTCCTGGGACGGGACGGGCCCCGGTGCCAAGAGGCCTCGTGGGCCCGCAGAGCCCCTTGGACACTGACAGTGACAGGCCTCGAACAGTGGCCTGAGGTGATCCTTGCCGGCATGGCTGCCTTGGAGAGCCTTGACGCTGCCCCACAAACACAGTGTGCGTTTGAAAATGGCACGTCGGGGGCCTTTTCCTGGGCACAGCGCATCGTGGGGGATAGTTGTGCAGCACTGACGACTAGACGCAAGGAGAACATAAGAATTAGGAGGACTGCCTGGAACGCCCTGGGCAGCACTGGCAGACCCGCTCGCTGGCGAGCACGCGCACGACTCCTCTAGTCGCGTGTGCACCCATCTGGTGCCCTGGCCCGTAAGAGGTTCCCTGCAGCCTTCCCCGCCTCACGCCTCGGCTTTGCCTCGTGAGAGCGCACACACATGTTCAGCCAGCCAGGCCCTCCTAGAGTTGAGCCGTGAACCCAGAGAGGCTGGTGAGCCTCCCGGGACCGCGGGTGTGCGCCTTGGCTGGGAGCCCGTGCCTGCCGCCGACGGACCTGTAACCGTGCCTCCTACAGGCTGTTTCCTCTGCGTGAACCTGGAGTGAACTGGCATGCCAAGCCCCTCACGCTCCGGGAGGTTGAGGTGAGCTCTGATCGCTGGGAAGCCGTCCCGGGGAGCCCCTCCCCTCCGCGCTGGCCCTTGCCTCTGCCCCTGGTGCTCTCACAGGCTTCTAGAGAAATCTGGCTCTCTCCGGCAGTTTGCCTCCAATCGGGGAGCCCATAGTCAGGGCTGTGAGCAGAATCATGGTGACGGGAGTTTCATCACACCTGGTTGGGGCTGGAGCAGATGCTCCTGGAGGGACAAGAGGGTCTGGGGGGGGGGGGGGCAGGACGTGTTTCCTGCCACGTGCTCAGCCCAGGGGTGGGGGGTGGGGGCGCATGATTCCCAGGAGCTAGAATCCCCTGGGGGTGAAGCCGGCGCCTCAGGCCCCAGTGAGACTCTGAGGCAGCTTAGAGAGGTTCATCATTCACTCCTGTCCGGGCTCCTGCGCCCTGGCGTTTTACCCTGAAAGTCTGAGTCCAGCCCTTTAGAAGAATCAGGGCCCGAGGGGGGCGCTGGCCAGCCGGATGTATGGGTGACGACCCCTGGGCTCCCCACTGGCCTCGGGGGTGTGTTCCAGGCATTTAAAAGCTGCAAGGAGGTCAGGGAGCGGTTTGTGCAGGCCTACGAGCTCATGCTGGGGTTCTACGGGATCCAGCTAGAAGACAGGAGCTCGGGTCAGGTGCGCCGAGCACAGAACTACCAGAAGCGCTTCCAGAACCTCAACTGGTGAGGACCGCCCCTCCCCCACCACAACCGAGGAGGATGGGGCCGCTAGGTTTCAGGCAGGTGTGGGGGGAGCACTTCGGCGGAGGAGGGACTCCAGGGCCACTGGGGCAAGTGACTAAAGGCTCTCTGAACACCCTCCGTGTTTGCAGGGTGGGGGTGGTGCCACTGATAGGGGCGTGAGAGCCGGTCAGTTTCACTGCTAGCCGCGCTGGGTCCGCCTGGGTGTGGGCCAGGATGCCCATAGCACCCTCACCTTGGCAGGCACGGCCCTCCTCCTCCCTGGTGAGAGGCACCGGATGGGGAGGAGGTAAAGGGGGTGGGTCTGCTGATGACACCAGCGCCCCTGCACGTGGGTAACAGGTCCCGTGCTCTGGGGGGGGGGGGGGGGGGGCCCTCCGGCTCTTCTCCAGCCATGCAGGGGGGTGGGGGGGAGATCTTCGGGGCCCAGGGGGCAGCCCCCTTCTAAAAGATGCATCAGGATCCCCACCTGCGGGGTCCAGCACACAGGCCTTTTTCTCCAGGACTGGGGTGGGGCACGGGGAGGGGGAGGGGGAGGGCGCCAGGGGGCCGAGAGGGTGGGACGGCGCCTGGCGGAGGGAGGGCGAGGGAGGAGGCGAGGGGAGGAGGGGAGGGGGGAGGGGAGTGAGGAGGAGGAGGGGAGGGGGAGGAGGAGGGAGGGGCCTGGCGGGGCGCCCCGCCCCCCGCGCCAGCGCCCCTCCGCCTCCCGGCCCCAGGCACAGCCACAACAACCTCCGCATCACGCGCATCCTCAAGTCCCTGGGCGAGCTGGGCCTGGAGCGCTACCAGGCGCCGCTGGCGCGCTTCTTCCTGGAGGAGACGCTGGTGCGCCGGGAGCTGCCGGCCGTGCGCCAGAGCGCCCTGGACTACTTCGTGTTCACCGTGCGCTGCCCGCGCCAGCGCCGCAAGCTGCTGCGCTTCGCCTGGGAGCACTTCCGGCCGCGCCGCAAGTTCGTGTGGGGGCCGCACGACAAGCTGCGGAGGCTGCGGCCGCCCCTGCCCGCGGGGGAGGGGGAGAGGGAGGGGGAGGGGAGCTCCCCGGACCCCCTCCCCGGGGCCGGCGCGCCGCCGGGGCGGGCCGGGGGCCAGGAAGGGGAGGCGGGGGGCCGCGGGGAGGGGGGCCCGGAGCCCCCGAGCCCCAAGGAGAACAAGAAGAGGAAGCTGGACGCCAGCCGGCGGGAGCAGGCCCCGGGGGAACGGGGCGGCCGGAGCGCCTCGGACGTGGAGAAGATCGCCCTGAACCTGGAGGGCTGCGCCCTCAGCCAGGGCGGCCTGAGCGGGGGGACCCGGGAATCGGGCGGCCGGGCCCCGGGGGAGGCCGAGCAGCCCTGCCCCCAGCCCCCCCCGGGGGCCAAGGTGGTGGAGGAGGTGAGGAAGAGAAGGAAGGTGGACCAGGGCCCCGGGAGCGGCGACTCGGTGGGTGCCGGTGGTGGGGCCGAGCCCCCAGCCCCCGCCCGGCGCTGCGCCCTGCCAGGGTGCCCCGAGGCCAGAGAGAAGGATAGTGGGGTGGAGGAGGCCGGTGGCCGGGCAGAGCTAGAGCAGGGTGCCCCTGGGAGCTCAGCCCCCGCGGGACCCTCGGTAGATAGGGAAGCAGAGGCGGGGCCTGAGGCCAAACCCAGAAAGCCTTAAGGGAAAGGGCCGCCTGGGCATCCTGCCCTCCGTCCTGCCGCGGGTCTGGGGAGCCACGTGGTCAGCTGTTGTCAGCACGGAGCAGTACTGGTCTGTCCCTCCTGGTCACCGCAGCCGTGGAAGGAGCAGATCCCCGCTCTGGGAAGGCCAGGGACTTGGGGATCCTTACCTCCAGCTCACTTCCTGCCTGCCTCCTCCAAGCCACCACCCCCCCATCTTTGTAAATTGGCCCTCAAGGGTCGGGGGTGGGGGTGGGGGTGGGAATGGGGGCTCATTTTCTTAGTCTGGTGCCGAAACCTTTTCTGAATAAACTCATTTGACTTTGAGTGTTTGGACATGGGCAGCAGTCCCGTGAGTGGGCAGGGGAGGGGCACTGCTCTTCGGGAATCCGGGGGTGGTGTCCCCTGGGCGCCCCCCAACACACGAGCACCCTGACCACGCAGCCTCCCGGGGCCTCTGGAGCCGGGCGCTCTGTCCCTTGGCTGCCTTTTGTCACTAGTTTAAGTCTGGGGACCCACGCGCCGCCCCCTTGGGTGGGTTGAGCGGGAGGAGCAGGGGCGTGGCGTGGCCCGGGTCCAGACAGGACCTGTGCCCACGCTGATGTGGGGCACAGTGTCGTGCCTCGGGGAGCAAGGTCAGCGGCGTTCTCTGGCTCCGTGCCCTCTGTCCCTACCCTGGTAGCCCTCCGCATCAAGACGCAGCCTCCCCGGGGCCTCCGGACCCTCTGCCCTGGCGTGGGCACAGCACACCTCCCGCTCCTTGAGGATCCCCCTTCCTGACACGCTGGCTCCTGTGCGCCAACACCAGTGGGGTGAGGAGACTGCCGAGGGCCACGCGTTTGCCTTTGAACAAGCAAAGTGACAAAGGTCACAGTTCTCCTGGGGACGGGAGAAGGGAGCACGGTTCACCCCGAGAGTTACCAGCTGCGACTTGGGTTCCATTCTCACAAAAAGCGCCGACGGTCCGCTCCCGTCCTGGGGGGAGGGCTGCACAAACTGGAAGTCATTGGGAGGGAGGGCCCCTGAGTTGATGTTCCCCAGAGCTGGAGTTGGGGAGGCGTATGTCCTGGACTGCTGGCTCCCCTCCCCGCCCCCCCCCACCCCTGATCTGCTGGGAGGGGTAGGACCCCAGGTGCCTGAACTCCGGTTTGGTCGGTGATGCCGTTTCCACCACAGAGGGGAGAAACTAAGGCACCAAGATGAGTGTGAGCCCGTATGGGTCAGAGTCCTCAGTGTAGACCAGTATGGAGCAAGTTTCGGTGGGGAAGCTGGAACCGCAGAGAGAAAGGAAAATCCCATCGGAGGAACTCCCGGGGGGGGGGGGGGGGGGCGGGTCCGTGCTTGGCTCTGACCCGCCAAGCATCACGGAGAGTGATGGCCCAAAACACGGGTGATGCTTTGGTTCTGCCTGGTGATACCAGATGTGAGGCACCCCCTGCCCGGCCTCCTCCAGCCCTAGCCCACTGCGGCTGTTCAAGCTTCAAGGCAGGAACAGCTGGGGGGGTGGGGGGGGGGCTGAGTGGAGCTAAGGATGGGTTGGGGGTGAAGGGTGGAGCAGGGTTTCATTCCCTTGACCCGGGTGAAGGCCAGCTGGGCTGCCTCTGAGTCTGGTCCAGCAGGGGCCGGGGTGGGGGGGGGGGGCTGGCCCCAAGCCCCACCCTGCTGTCTGAGGGGGTCCCAGGATGACCCAGACTCTGCTGGGGGGGGGCAAGAACTCTTGTGAGCGTCTGTCGGCCCTTCTGGATGGAATTCACACACACCCTCGCACCTGAGGGGCGGCCGGTCCACCCCAGCGGTGAGCAGTCATCTTGCCTCGCTGCTCTATCCTTTTCGCTTCCCACCTGCTGCTCCCGGGTAAACCGACAGCCCCCTGCAAGCCCTGAGCTCCCACCCACAGAAATGAAGCTCCTACAGGCTGGGCCGGAGGTTGTGAGTTTTCCCCCTCGTCCACGGTCAGTTACAGATGGAATTCTGCATGCCACTCTTTCCCCACCGCTCGCATTGACTAGTATAGGAAAGAAAGGAAGGGAGGGAGGAAGAAGGAAAGGGACAGCACAAGAACAGACACTCAGATCAACGGAACCCAGAAATGGACCCACAAACGTATGGCCAACTGATCTTTGACAAAGCAGGAAAGAATATCCCATGGAATAAAGACAGTCTCTTCAGCAAGTGGGGCTGGGAAAACTGGACAGCGACATGCAGAAGAATGAACCTGGACCGCTTTCTTACACCAGACACAAAACTAAACTCAAAATGGGTGAAGGACCTAAACGTAAGACAGGAAGCCATCAGAAGCCTCGAGGACAAAGCAGGAAAAAACCTCTTTGATCTTGGCCGCAGCAACTTCTTACTCAACACGTCTCCGGAGTGAAGGGAAACGAAAGCAAAAATGAACTACTGGGACCTCATTAAAATAAAAAGCTTCTGCACAGCGAAGGAAACAATCAGCAAAGCTAAAAGGCAACCGACAGAATGGGAGAAGATATTTGCAAACGACATATCAGATAAAGGGCTGGTATCCAAAATCCATAAAGAACTCATCAAACCCAACACCCAGAAAACAAATAATCCATTGGAGAAATGGGCAAAGACATGAACAGACGCTTCTCCAAAGAAGACATCCAGGTGGCCAACAGACACACGAAAAGATGCTCAACGTCATTCATGACCAGGGAAATACACATCAAAACCGCAATGAGATACCACCTCACCCCTGTCAGAATGACTAACGTTAACAACTCAGGCAACAACAGATGTTGGTGAGGATGCAGAGAGAGAGAGGATCTCTTTTGCATTGTCGGTGGCAATGCAAGCTCGTGCAGCCACTCTGGAAAACAGGATGGAGGGTCCTCAAAAAACTAAAAATAGAACTACCCTACGACCCAGCAATTGCACTACTAGGCATTTATCCAAGGGATACAGGTGTGCTGTTTCGAAGGGACACATGCACCCCAATGCTTATAGCAGCACCAATCGACAATAGCCAAAGTATGGAAAGAGCCCAAATGTCCATCGACGGATGAATGGATAAAGAAGATGTGGTATATATATATACAATGTAGTATTACTCGGCAATCAAAAAGAATGAAATCTTGCCATTTGCAACTACATGGGTGGAACTGGAGGGTATTATGCTGAGTGAAATTAGTCAGAGAAAGACAAAAATCCTATGACTTCACTCACATGAGGACTTTAAGAGAAAACAGATGAACATAAAGGAAGGGAAACAAAAATAATATAGAAACAGGGAGGGGGACAAAACAGAAGAGACTCACAAATACGGAGAACAAACTGAGGGTTACTGGGGGGGGGGGGGGGGGGGGGGGATGGGCTAAATGGGGAAGGGGCACTAAGGAATCTACTCCTGAAATCGTTGTTGCACTAGATGCTAACTAATTTGGATGTAAATTAAAAAAATAAAATAAAATAAAATAAAATAAAATAAAATAAAAAGAAGGAAAGGGAATGGGAGGAGAAGGGAGGGGAGAGGAGGGAAAAGGAGGGAAGGGAAAAAGAAAAGAGAAAGAGAAGCCGAGCTCATACAGCACACCCTAAATCCTAAAGCAGCATTTCCTAGGGGATTCTAAACATTCAGACACCTGGGGGGGCGGGGGGGGGGGTGAGATCCTGCAAATGCAATGGGCCTGTGGGTGACCTGGAGTTTTGAGAGTCCCCTAGGGTGGCCAGGGAGGCCCCTGGCCCCAGGTGCTGCCCCCTGCCGTGCTGTTCCCGTGCCTTCCCAGGGGGAAGCAGAGGTTGCCTAAATCTGGCGAGCCCTGAGCTGCCCAAATCTTGTGAAAAACGGGAACAGCCAACACCAGCCCCAGGGGCCCGTCCACCACTCGTGCTCAGGCCCAGGCTCATGGTGGGGCTTCCTTCTCGGCCGAGGCCGCCACTTTGCCCTCTCTTGGGGTGCGGAGCGCTGGGTAAGAGTCTGCCCTTTGCCAGTGATGGGCAACATGGATGGGCCACTCAGGATTGCTAAAGTTTGGGGTGAGGCCCCTGGGCATGGGCGATGTCCCCGGCCGAGCAGGCATGGCCCTAGACTTCTGCCCATGGCAGGACACGGCGCGGGAGCCAGAGGCGTGGCTTGGTCTGGCCCCTGGCACAGGGATGCTCGCCCTCGCTGGGGGTCTCGCTGGGCCTTGGGCAGCCTCGGTCGCCCTCAGGATCCCGAGGAGGTCGCCCTGTGCTGGGGCTGGGGCTGGGGCTGCCCCTTCTCGGAAGGAGCCCTTCAATGCGGGACTGTTCCCTCTCTACGCCCTGCTCCGGGCTCAAGGGGTGAAAAGAACTTCTTTCTTTTTTGCTAAAAGGTATATGTGTGTAACTCATCGGTCTCGGGGATAATTTTAACTCCGAGGCTGGCCAAAAAATGCCACTGGGTCTCTTTTCTTCCCCCTGGCCGGCTCGGCGGGGAGGCGTGGGGCGGCGCGGAAGCCCCAGGTGGGCCCTGCTGAATGGGGGGCTTGTGCTCAGCCGGCGGGGCGGGAACTGGCGTCCAGCCCGCCGCCCGCCCCGCCCGCCGTCCGCCCCGAGCCCAGGCCGCCGCCGGCGCTGCCGCTGCTCAGAGCGCGAGTGCAGCCATGGCCGGAGCCCCCACCCTGGCCCTGCTCCTGCTCGGGCAGCTCCTGGCCGCGACCGTGACCGAGGCGCAGGTGAGCGCGGGCCGGAGAGTGGCGGCCAGGGTGGGAGTCCGGGGGCTCTGAGACGGGGCGTCGAGTGGCACAGCCGGGGGACCGACCTGCCCCCTCCCCGGCCACCCTGGGCCAGTGAGTGAGCCCGGAACCCGGGACGCTTGGGGACCGCCTGCGCAGCCTCGAGGCCCATCGCCCACCTCGCCGTGGAGCACAGAGACCGGTCGCCCCACGGGGCCCTCGTGGATGGCGCGACCCTTCGTGGATGAGCCCAGGAGTCGCCCTGTCCTCGCCCGGCCTGGTCGGCTGCTGCGGCCACCAGACGGGCACAATGTCGCCTTTGTTCCCCGAGGCTCCCTGCGGTGCGGCCCCTCCTGGAGGATCCAGGCAGCAGACGCTGCCAGCCCCGGGCTTTGGGGGATCTCTGAGGCAGGCCTGGGCGGTGGGGGGGGGGGGGGGGCCCGGGACCAGGCCCCCGGTGCCGCTCCCGACCCAGGAACGGGGGACGCTCTGTGGGGCTGACCCGCGGGAGAGGGTGGGAGGGATCAACTCCATGATGACACTTCTCCGTTTCAGAAAGTGGGACCCCAAGGCCCCCCGGGCCCCCAAGGGCCACCTGGGAAACCGGGCAAGGACGGCATTGATGTGAGTTTGCGGGTGGGGAGGGCTCCGTGGGGTTCTAGTCTGGCTGCAACCTCCCTGAGCCTCTAGACCTGATGGAGACAAAACTAAGTCCCACTCGTCGGGGCTGGGGCGAAGCGGGGTGTGGGGTGTGAAGAGGGACAAAGACGGTCCTTGTTCCTGTTCAGGGTTCAGCCCGCAGGGATCCCGTCCCCAGAGCAGGTGGGGGGGTGCACGGTAGTCTTTGGCCTGGGAATGTGGGCACTGATGTGCGTGTCTCCGGGTCCCCGATGGGCCCTTGCTCCTGTATCCTGAGGCCCTGGGGGTGGAGGTGCAGGGCTGTCCCCTGAGGGTCTCGGGCTGGAGCCAGCTTTGGGGGGGCTCTGGAGCTGGCTCCGCCCCAGAGATGCTGTCTCCAGGGGTGCCCCAGGTCAAGTGTGGCCCAATCCAAGCAGCTGAAATCCCGCGGCCAGCCTCCCCCAGGACCGTCTTGGGTGAACCCCCCCCATCCGGCCACCTCCATGTAAAGCAGAGACCTGCCCCAGGACCTCCTCGCCCGCGAGAGCCCCCCTTGACCAGTCCTCAGTCTCTCTCTGAGCCCCCAAGGCCCTAGATGGCCCTGAGTCTCATATCCACACCAACCCTGGTTGATCTCGACCCGCAGGGTGCTCGGCGACAGCCCCGCAGGGTGGGGGCGGGGCGGGTCATGGTGGCCACGTTGGGCCCTGGACCCAGGGCCCCCACACCCCTCCCGCTGGGGCCGGGCGCCCGGCCCCCCAGGAGCCCCAGGCCTTCGGGAGTCACGCCGTTCCTTCTGGAGAAGGTTCCACTTAAAAGCCTGGAAGCCTCACGCCAAGGGTCTCGGGCCTAGTGGTCACGGGGGTGGCGTTCTCCCTGGGCCTCTGCAAGTCTGAGGGGCTGTGGCCCACCTTCCGAGGCTTCTCAGGCTGGTGGAGGGGTGGGGGGTGTGTCCCTGTGCCTGGCCCCAGAGAGGAGGGGGCCCCTTAGATGTGGATGAGGTCGCCTGTGGGGGGGGCGGGGCCCCGTGTCGCCTCTTGGGTCTCTGCTCCCCTGGGCCGGGGTCTTCAGGGGACGCTTGGTCACATGTGGGTGTCTTCCCCTCTACAGGGAGAAGTTGGGCCTCCGGGTCTGCCAGGGTCCCCGGTGAGTGTCCAGCTACGGCGAGGGGAGGGGTGGACCTAGAACCGAGGGGTCAGGACGCCCCCTTCCCACCACACTGGGCCCTGGGTTGCCCGCCAGGCAGGAGGCCTCAGAGGCGGGAAGGGGGCGGGAGGGGAGCGTGTGGGATTCAGCGTGTCCCTGGGTGGCGGCTGGCTTTGAGACGGTCTTTGGGCCGGTGCCAGGCAGGCCAGGTTGCTACAGCCGGCGAGGGGGCCCTGGGCTTTCACAGAGCTGTTCAGGCCCAGGAATTGAGGGTTCTAGGGCACACCGGGGGTCCCACAGAGGGACGCACAGGCCCTTAGCCCGGGCGGCTGACGAAGCATCCAGGTGAAGTTCCTACAGAGGTGACTAAGCGGGGGGAGGCGCCTGGAGAGGGCGGCCAGCTGGGGCCAGTGAGGGTGGGCGCCGGGCCCAGCTGGGTGGGGGTCTGCAGGAAAGCCGGCAGCTGGGCCTCCGGTGGAGAAGAGCCAATCTCTAATTGCTGGGCGGTGCCGCAGCTGGAAAACACAAGCCTTATTGGTGAAGGCCAAGGCTCTGGGCTGGACCTGCCCTCACGCCTCTGCCCTCCCCCTCCTCCCTCCAGGGACCAAAAGGGGCCCCGGGGAAGCCAGGGAAACCAGGGGAGGCTGGGCTCCCAGGACTGCCCGGTGTGGACGTGAGTGTGCCCGCCCCTTCCTCCCCCTCCCCCCTTCCCCTCCTGAGAGCCCCCTCACGTGAGCCCCCTCCCTTCTCCTCCCCTGAGCCGGACCCCGAGGGGTTGTATCCCAGGAGTCAAGTTTAATTGCAGTTCTCCCGCTGGGGCTGGGCCTGCTCGTCCCAAGAGTCTCCGGATGTCCCCCAGCGGGGGTCCCTTGGCCTGCATCCCAGACCCCTCAGCCCAGGCAGAGGACGCAGCCAGCTCGCGGCAGGGGTGAAAATGCTCCTAGCTCTCGTTTCTCTGGATACCTGGGCCCCTCTGAGCCCCAGGCTGGCTGCGTTTGTCCTCGGGGCTCAAGGCCTTGGCCCCAGGACCCTGGGGGCCGCGGCAGGGCTCTGAGAAGGGACTTCTCCCACCTGCTGGGCTTATCAGCTCCTCACCTCCCCCGGAGGCTCCGGGAGAGGAAGGGGCCGCATGCAAGGTCCTTCCCGGTGTCCGGACCCATTTTAGTTAGGAGAGTGCCCTCTGGGGGGAGGCGGACCGTCCTCCCAGCGTGACCCCTCGCGTCCCCCCTCCCCTGCCTCTCTCCCCAGGGTCTGACAGGACAGGACGGACCACCGGGCCCCAAGGGCGCACCTGGAGAACGGGTCAGTGCCTGCCCCAAGTTGAATGGGTTCCACTCGGGAGTGAGGTCCCCACCCCACCCCCGGTGCTGAGCACTGTCCACAAGGCTGGTGGCCCTGAGGGCCGCTGGGACGTCCTACCGCGTGTGCGGTGAGGTGGAGGCCACAGAAGGGCAGGTGGGCTCAGGGGGACGACACACGGGCCCCTGCTCGCAGCCGTCCTAGCGTTCAGACCCGGCGGGGGCGACCGGCCTTACGCGCCAGGGCGGCTGGCTCCGGGCTTTCTGTAGGAAGTCTCTTGTCGGGGGCCCCCCGGGCCGGTCCTGCGTCTTCGGGGTACAGGGGAGCGGCAGAAAGGGCAGGGGCCAAAGCTCTCGTGACCTTTGGGGGAGGCTCCCTGGAAGGCTTCTTGGAGAGGTGGGCACAGGGCCCTTCTGTGTGGCTCGGGTCAGCCCTAGCGCCGGGCCTTCCTGGGGGCGTGTCCTGCCTGCTCTGGGCTGCTTCCTGCGTTCGTTTCCAACAGTCTGGATGGATTTTCCTCAGCGGGATCATTGGCAAAGACCTGTCTGGGCCGCTGGGCCTCAGAGGTCCCCCCGGGGCCTCGATCTGCTGTAAAACGGAGAGCTCCCACTTCAGAGGGGGGGGCGGGTGGGACAGGTTGGCTCACAGAGTCCTGGGCGCCTGGGCTCAGCTCACTCCTGACCCTCTTTCCTTCTGCAGGGAAGTCTGGGCCCCCCGGGGCCCCCCGGGCTGGGGGTGAGTGTCATTTCCCCCTCGCGTGGGACTTTGAGGAGCTAGAGGGTCTGACCGGGGTGGGGTGCCCTCGGGAGCCCTGAGAGGCAGCGTCCAGCCCTCTTGCCTGCTGTCCCTCCGGGGCCGAGCCAGCCTGGGCCGGGGTCCTGGGACACCATCTGGGCTGTGTCCTCTCTCCCCCAGGGAGGGCCCCCTGCACCAGGAGTCTGGGGGTCCCCCTCGTACAGCCCGCCTGTCTCAGGGGAGGGGGGGACCGGGGGGAGGGGGGGTGGGCTGTCCCCAGCGCCTTCTGACCCCGTGCTTGTCACTGCAGGGCAAAGGCCTCCCCGGACCCCCGGTGAGTACTGACCACCCTCGCGGCCCCACCCAAGCACGCCCACCACACTCCGGGCCAGGCGGGCTGCCAGGTCCCAAACCGGGGCTGGGGCCAGCCGCCCCCCACCGGACTTCCTGTCCCTCCAGAGGGGGCAGACCAGCCCTGTGTGGGTCTGTGGGTGCAGACCCCTGTTTCTCACGTCCTTCCCCCCCCCCCCCAGGGAGAGGCAGGAGTGAGCGGCATCCCTGGTGGAGCTGGCCTCCGGGGCCCCCCGGTGAGTGGCTGGCCCCGACCCTCCCCCCTGCTCAGAGCAAGGGCCCTGCCCGCCGGGACACCCCCAATTCAACCCCCAGGGCTTCCTCCCACCTCTGCTCCTTCCCTTCCCTTCCCTCCCTCTTCCCCTCACCCCTTCCACCCTCCTCCTCCTCCTCCCCCATTTCCTTTCTCATGGCCCTTGATGGAAACCCCAAGTGACATTCAGGGACAAGGACAGGCTAGGCCTTGAGATGCGCTGTGGGCACATGAACAGGCCAGGCTGGGGGAGGCGGGCAGGTGGCAACGTCCCCGTGAGGGCACAGGGAGGGAGACCGCTGGTCACCCTCACCTAACGTCATAACCCACCCCCCAGGGACCCTCTGGACTACCGGGCCTCCCTGGCCCCCCGGGACCTCCTGGACCCCCTGTAAGTACCAGGCAGGGGACCCCAGGGCTTCGCTGGGGTAGTGCCAGGCAGCGATGACGTGGCTCTCCTGTCCCCGGGGCCCCCAGCTGCACCCACGTGGACTCCCATCCCCTTTTCAGACACGGGCGGAGTCCGGGGCCAAAGTGGCAGCCGGGTCAGCTGACCTGGGGACAGGCAGGGCTCAGGCCCAGTGGCTCAGGACAGGTGGTTTCTGTCCTTGTTAATGCCCAGCACTGGCCACGGGAGGGATGAAGGGACTGAGTCCGGAGTGGTGGGTGACAGGGAGGGCGGGGGACGGCAGCGTCCAAGGCAGCTGTCTTTGTGTCCCAGGGTCACCCAGGGGTCCTCCCTGAAGGCGCCACTGACCTGCAGGTAGGCCCTTGCAGCCGTCCGTGAAGGTTGCCCGTCTTGGGGGGAGGGGGCACGAGCCCAGCCCACCGCCTCGGGGACCCCGTGGCTCGTTCCCTACCCCCCGGGTCCGCGTGGGTGGCACCAGCTCTGGGCACGGCCTCGCCACGCCAACTCTGCCCACTGGCTATGAGCCGCTCCCTCCCGCGCTCCTGCCCCCGGGTCCCCTCACCCCCACCCCCTGCTCAGAGGAGTGTGAATGTGAATCGAAGTGAAACAGAATCCAGTTGTAGCCTGGCACAGCCGGGCGCTGACCGTTCAGCCACACTCGGCGGGTGTCGGCTACAACGGGTGGCACAGAGGGTTTCCCCGGCAGAGAAGGCTCTGGACTAGCGTCTGGGACTCACTCTTATCTGTGAGCTTTGTCGCTCCCGTGAAAACGAAGACCGCGTCTGGGGCGGCCCCAGGTCCTTCTCCGCTGTGTGTGCAGAGGGGTCGGCGTCCGGTGCTCCCGAAGGATGTGACCTGCCCGCTGCCGGCGCCCTTGGCTCCACCCCTGTGTCCGGAGTGTTTGACCAGGGCATGTCCCTGAGGGAGGGTTTAGGGACCTTCCAGAACCTTCCAGAACCTTCCAGAATTGGGAGAATGGCTGGGCCCCTGGCGATGGGCCAGGCAGGGGCAGAGATGAGCTGCGGAATGATCTAGGAAACCCAGCGCCATCCCTTGGGGTTACGGTGCCCTGGGCGCGGAGTGCCCCATCCATGTCTGCAGGACACCTGTCCGTTCCTAGAGCACATTTGTGTGCTGACAGGAGCCCCGGCCCGAGGTTTGCTGCGGGAACACGGGATGAGGGCCCCTTTGTGAAGCCGCTGCGCTGAGTACGGAGAAAGGGGAGCTTGGCTCCCAGCGCGAGCCCGCGAGGGGCCAGGCAGCCGCCATCCTGCTCCGGGCAGTGCCTTTCTGCACCCCCCACCCCACCCCGGGCGGCCACGCTGAGCGAGGGCCTGTCCGGGCTCCCCGGGAGGCCCTGGTGTGGCCTGAGGTCCCTTCACTCGTCTGGAATGGCCCGTCTCGGGGCCCCCGGGTGTTGACCTGAGAGGCAGGTCCCGCTCTGACCACTCTGCTTTCCGACAGTGCCCGGCCATCTGCCCCCCAGGCCCTCCCGGGCCCCCAGGAATGCCAGGGTTCAAGGTGAGCGGCGGCCACAGGGTGACTCAGACCCGAGCCTCAAGATCCGGAGGGGACTCGGGGGGAGGTGGCTTCCACAAAGCCCGCCCTGGTTGCTCCAGGAGGAAGGGAGAGCTGGCCTCCGACCCAGCCTGGGGGCCTTGCTCTGTCCCCACCCCCCTGTTCAGCACTGTTAACGGGCTGGGCACCGGTGTGGCCACCGGGACCGGGCGGCATGGCGACAGCTGCAGCCAGGGAAGCTGGCGTCAGGCCACCATCTCCCTTCCCTGGCCCGGCCTTGTCCCCTCTTGACCGGACCTCAGTTTCCCCACCTGATCTGGCGGCCACGCAGGCCTCTGTTCAGGGCTGCTGGGGGTGGGCTGTGACTCCTCGCCCCCACTGGCTTTCAGGGGCCCACCGGCTACAAAGGGGAGCAAGGAGAGGTCGGCAAGGATGGCGAGAAGGTGAATGTGGGCCGCGGCAGGGCCGTCGGCCTGGGCGGGGGTGGGAGGGAGGGAGGGGCGCCTGGTGGGGTGGGGGCCAGGGCCCCGCTGGCGGTGGGTCAGGGAGGGGGTGCCGGCCGCCTCTGGGGCACGCTATGCACGCCTCCTCTGTGGGGCCTGGCCAGTCGGAGCCAAGTGATTTGGGGCAGGGTCCCTGGACGAACCCCCCACCTGCCTGGTCTCACGTGGAAGTTCCCTGAGCTCAGGCGGGCCCCGCTGGTGGCTGGAGAGGTCTCCTGGAGGACCCTGCCACCCTCCCCCCCCGTGGCCCCTGGCTGCGGAAGATTTTGGCTTGCCCTTACCCACAGGCACCAGGTGAGGCTGGGTACATGTCCGGCACGGTGAGGTCGCCGCTCGGGCAGTAGATGCGCCCACGCCAGCCAGGCAGAGGCGTCTGGGAAAGGCTGGGGGCCTTGCAGAAGCAGAAGCCACAGGGACCTTGCCCTCCAGAGGAAGGCCAGAACCCCCCTAACCGCAGAGGCTCAGCTGTGAACGGGGCCACGGCCCCCGCTGCACGGGCTCATCTGGGGGACCAGTGGGCTTGGACAGGTGCTGGGAGGGCTCAGGCCTGACCCAGCTCACGGCACCTCATCTCCATTGCAGGGTGATCCTGGCCCCCCCGGGCCCGCTGGCATCCCGGGCACCGTAGGGCTGCAGGTGAGCAGGGGAAGGGGCCAGAGCCCCTCGACTGCTTAGGGCTGCAGGGGACGGTCCGCCGACACCTGTAAGAGGGACCGGGCCAGGGTCCTGCCTCTGCCAGGCTGCAGATCCTAGGAATTGTGGCCCTGCCCCTCCAGGACCTGGCCCGAGGTCAGGTGCTTCTAGGGAAGACCCTAGGGCCCTCCGTGGCTCCCGGGGGGCGCGCGGTCCTGGGGGCGCTGCCGGCCCAGGCCCTGCCTTTCCAGCTTTCCTCTTACAGGGGCCTCGAGGACTTCGAGGTCTGCCGGGGCCGGCCGGGCCCCCCGGGGATCGGGTAAGTCAGCCCCGCCTCAGGTGGAGAGGGGCCCTAGGCAAGCGGAGTGGAGGCCTCGGAAAAGGGGGGTGGGGGGTGGTTTGGGACCCCTGGGTGGCTGACCGGGGAGGGGCCCGCTGGGGGTGTCTGTTGGGGGTGCTGGAGGCAGGGTCTCTCTGGCTGGAGCCACGTCCTCCAAGGGATGCTGGCCAGGCTCCAGATGAGAGGCCCCGGATGGCCCCCCGCCTCCTTTACAGGGTCCCATCGGATTCCGAGGGCCGCTGGGGATCCCAGGCGCCCCTGGGAAAGTGGTATGTGTGTGTCTGGGGGTGGAGGGTGGCCCCCCGCAGGCCTGGGCTCTCTGTACCCTTCCTCTTCCTCACTCAGACGCCTCCCTCAGTCCCCTGGGCTGTGCCGGGCTGGCCCTTCCGGGAGCGGAGTCCTCTTGTGGACACGCACCCCTGGGCACACCTGGGGGCAGGAGTGGGTACACCTGGGGGAGGTTGAGTTTACCGCGAGGGCCTGTTCTCGCTGGGACTTTGGTATTCTTCCCTCTGGACGTGTGTGAGGTGTGGTCAACGTCCCTCTGGCCCCTGTGACCCTCCATCCAGCCCTCCTACCTTCTGCAGTTAACTTTTTGTTTCCATACCTCCCCCCCCCCCGTCATTTTAGGGTGACAGAGGCGAGAGGGGCCCAGACGGATTCCGTGGCCCCAAGGGCGACCTTGTAAGTAAAGTGACCTTGATTCTCTGGGTCCTTCCTCCAGACACGCCAACCTCTGGGGAGGGAGGGTGGGGTGGCCCCTGGCCAGCAGCTGGGTCACCGGCAGTTCCGGTGGCTCTGATGAGCTCGTGCCGGGAGCAGCGGGGCGGAGGCTGTAGGACCAGACTCCTGGGGGCGCATTCCGGCCGCTACACTCATCCCGCCAGAGGCCCTGGGCCCTGCGCCAACGTTGCCCAACTGTGAAATGGAATAACAGAGAAAATGACTCTCAGGTTGAGCGAGTGACCGTGAGTAAAGCTGAGAGATGATCGAGCAATGAGGGGACAGCCCCAAGCTGGCGTCTGCCTGCGGACGCCTTCAACCTCGTCGTCCCCCAGGCTGAGTCCCGTGGCCAGAGGCCCAGGAGGCGGCCGCGTGATGCTGAGACAGGTCCCGAGTCCACAAGCCCTTCCCCCCGTGGTTGGGCATCCCCCAGCCCTGAGCACAGCCCCTGGTGCCCGGGAGTCATGGGCACGGGGCGCGTGCGGGGCTCCTGGCCTGAGCCTGCCTGGGGACCAGGGACACAGTCTGGGGGGGGGAGCATTCCTCTTCCTCAAGGTCCCAAATGCAGTGGCTTATGTGTCTTTTAGGGCAGACCTGGTCCCAAAGGAGCCCCTGGAGTGGCCGGGCCGGGCGGAGAGCCGGTGAGTGCCCGCGGCTGCCGCGGTGTCGGACAACGGCCGGTGTCCCTGATGTCCCTGCACAGAGCAGGCCCCTGCTGGCCCTGCTGGCCTCCCATCTTCTGCAAGTGTCTGCCCCCGGGAGAACCCTTCTCCTTCAGCCGCCCGGGGCCGTCCGCGGCCGGCGTGTGGCCCTCACTTGGCCGAACGCTGCTGTCGCCGTCCGGAGCCTCCTAGCAGTGGCTGAGCAGGGCACGGGGCCACGTGTTCCGGGCGGCCCCGACCGGGCGGAGGAGGCAGAGCGTCTGCCGCAGGGGACAGAAGGTTGGGCTGGGTAGACCGGTGGGCACAGGTGTGGGGCATTCTGAGGGTCCTGGGGCACCCGCACCGCCCGGTCCCCTGCTCAGCCCCTCCCAGCCCCAACCCACGGGGACGAGGACGGGCCCCTGGGGGCCTCCTCTGAAAGCTTGCCCTCCTGCTGGTTTCCCAACACCGGGCTGTGCTCTCTGTTCCCACATCGGTCCAGAGTGTGGGATCGGGAAGGCCCACATCCCAGCCCCCAAGCCTCTGTCTTCTCATCTGCAAAACAGGCCGCAAGGGAACTTGGCTGTGGGCGTGGTGAAAACCCCGGGCAGACGCGGAGGGCGGAGTTCTCCGCACACCCCCTGCGGGGACTGACACACTGGCCTGGGGAGGGAGGGTGGGGTGACGGGAGACACGCTGCGCCCCAGGCCTCACACCACCCCCCATCCCCAGGGTATGCCGGGCAAGGACGGGCGGGACGGCGTGCCCGGACTCGATGGCGAGAAGGTTGGTATCTGGCCTACGGGGGAGACGGGGTCTGCGGGGGTTGGGCCTCCCGGGCCTCAGCACCCTGTCCCCCGACCTCCCGCAGGGAGAGGCCGGTCGCAACGGTGCCCCAGGAGAGAAGGGTCCCAATGGGCTGCCGGTGAGCGTGTGGGCTTCCCTCGGTGGTGCCGGGGCTACGCTGGTGGGGCCTCGGGGACCGTGGTCTTCTGCGCGTCCCCGAGTGGGAGTTTGTGCAGGGGGAGCCCCGCTTTGGGGGTGCTCTGCCACGGGCTCACAGCCCGGACCTCTGACCTGCACAGGGCCTCCCCGGACGAGCAGGGTCCAAGGGTGAGAAGGGAGAACTGGTAGGTGGCTTCTCCGTCTTGCTGGGGGTGGGGGTGGGGTTGGTGCCCGGGCCCCGGAGGGAGGCACACTCGGGGCTCTCTCTCTCGTGCAGGGCCGAGCCGGGGAGCTGGGTGAGGCCGGACCCTCGGGAGAGCCTGGCATCCCGGTAAGTGTCCCCCGTACCCCCTCCCTGCCCGAAGTCCACGGACCCTGCTGACCCCTGTCCCCCTCCCCCCGACCTCGTGCAGGGAGACGTTGGCGTGCCTGGGGAGCGCGGTGAGGCTGGCCACAGGGGCTCGGCGGTGAGTGAGGCGGGTGGAGCCTGGCAAGGGGGGGGGAAGGGCAGGGAGGCACCGCCATGTCGCCGTGCGGGCTGGGGAGGCATCTGGGACACGTCAGTGAGCTGAGCCCACGAAAGCCAAAAGACACCGAGGGCCAGGCCCAGCCGTCCCATCCTTGCCGAGGGAGGAAGTCACAGCGCCCGCCGCAGGCTCCGTGAGGTGCAGTGGGGGCTTCCCACCCCTCACGTCCGAGTAGGTGGATAGATGGGATCGTGGGGACACTGGCCACAGGGCCCCGGGCAGCCCTGGGTGTGGGTGCCTGGCTCCCAAGGCTGACGGGCGCGTGGGGTCTGAGGGCATGCCTCACCCCCACAACCCCCGGCCGCCCCCCATCTCTGTCCCCGGCGAGCGGGCCAGCTCCCATGTCTGCCCGGCGTCCCTGGGGGCAGGCGAGCTGGACCCACACCTTCCTTTTGTCTTTCAGGGGGCTCTGGGCCCGCAAGGCCCTCCTGGAGCCCCTGGCGTCCGAGGCTTCCAGGTGGGTGAGATCTGGGGTGGGGTTTACGCCCAGGGGGGCCAGCTGAGCAGGGGAGGGGTCCCCGCTGGGCTCCTTTGTGGGTGCTGACGAGCTGCGTCCTTGTCTGCAGGGCCGGAAGGGCGACACAGGAGACCCCGGCCTGCCGGGCCCCCAGGGCCTCCGAGGTGTCACGGGTGACCGGGTAAGTGGCTGTCCCGGCAGGGGGTGCCCTACCCCGCCCCGCCCTTGCTCACAGTCCCCGGGACCCACAGGGGAGGACCACATGCTGCCGGTGGCCGGCAGGCCGGTGCTCCTGGCTCCGTGGGCGCCCGTCGGGTTTCAGCTGAGGGTCGGACTAAGGGTTACGTTGCTTTAAGACAAGTGTGAAAACCACAGCTGCCGTCAACCGTCACTGCTTCTAACTTTCCTAGCGGTCTTGTGACGGTGGGCTCAGCGTGGGTCCCTGTGGTCCCGGGACGGTCGGGCCAGAGCGCCCAGGCGCCCGGCGGAGCAGGACCGGGCCCCACTTGGACGCGCACCCCAGGCCCTGCCAAGGCCGCGCTTGCCTCTGCCATCACCCCTGCGGACAGGAAGGCCCAGGAGCTGCCGTCCAGACCTCGCTTCATTCCGGGGAGGCGGGCAGGGCAGGGCAGGGGCCACGGAAACCGCTGGCCGAGAAGGCGGCCCTTCGTTAGCCTCCAGGCGGGTGGGAAACCCCAGGGGCCAGGACCTCTGTGGGGGGGGGGGGGGCCGGGGGCTGTGCTCACAGAGGGTCCTCGCCTTCCCCCCCACCTTGCCCACCCGGCCTCCTCCATCCCCTCCCCAAGCAGCTCTGGCTCCTGCTGCTGTTTGAGCAGACGGACAATTGTTACTTTAACGTTCTCCGTTCTCGGGGCGACCCCAGCCTGCACCTCCCCAGACACGTCCGGTCCCACTCGGGACGCCACCCGAGGGTTACAGGTGCCAGCTGCCCGCATGGTCACTGGTGGCACAAGCAACACCCAACCCAAAGAGGTCCATTAAACACCCACGGCACCCCACGTGCTGTGATGCTCTGGCGTCCCTAAGACACTTGGGGGACGCGCCCGGGGGCCCTGGGCTTCCTCTGAGGCCGAGCCTTCTCTCTGCCAGGGCCCCGGAGGAGCCGCAGGCCCGAAGGGAGACCAGGTGAGTGGGCGCCCGCTGGTCCCGTCCATGCAGGCTGGAGCTCCTCTCTCCCTCCCGCTGTCTTCATGACTGGCTTCTCCTTGCTCCCTCTGAGTGGAGGTGACCGCTCTGGACACCCAGCCCAACTCCCCGGCTCGGCTCCTGGGGCCCCCGGGGGAGGGGGTGTTCCTGCGGACCTTCTGGGAATGTGAGCTCGTCAAGGGCGGCATCTGGGCTCCAGGCCTGTTTGTAGGTCAAAAGTTTGTCCTCTCTGGAAAGGCTAGGGTGCTGGGCCTGTGACCTCCAGGTGGCCCCAGGTCCTCTTTATATTGATTGAGGATTCTGCTTGGCAAGAAAGCCTCGTGTCAGGTCAATAAGGGACATCAGCCTGCGTCCCCCTCGTCCGGGGTCTCGCGAACCAGCTCCCGAGGCTTGAGAACGTGGTTTAACGTTGGGGCGTGTCGTTCCCAGGGCATTGCAGGTTCTGACGGCCTTCCTGGGGACAAAGGAGAGCTGGTGAGTGTGACCGAGTCTGCCTCACTTGTGTTAACAGCTGAGTGTGAACTAGCCACGTCCGGGGGAGGCCAGTCTCTGCTGGTCCTGGGAGTGGGGGAAGCCACGTGGAGGCCAGGGGCTGGGCCCATGTGTCCCTGTGGGTCCTGTGGGCTCCTATCCACGTGATACTGCCTGCAGTCACGTCACCGGTGACTTTCGGCGGGAACTGGGGCACGGTTCAGATAAAACTCAAGAAAACTCTGCCTCCACAGAGCTAAAAATCAAGTTATGTTTAGAGTAAAATCCTTGACTGAGCTCATGGACAGGTGGACCTTTTCCTGGAGGCTGGGGCACGACGGTCGTGGGGTTTCAGGGGAAGGGTCTTTGCCACGTGGCCAAGGTTTCAGTTCAGTGACTAAGGCTGTCGAGGTGTCTGGGGGAGATGGCGACGACCCGGCCCCGGGGACCCTCGTCTCTGGCACAGCCCACAGCCCTGTGACTGTAGCCAGGACGTGGTCAGGGCTGCGTGTGTGTGTGTGTGTGTGTGTGTGCGCGCGCGCGCGCGCTCGAGGTTTATTTTGGGGAATTCCCTTGACCCAGCAGGACCCTGGGAACCCGTCCCTGATAATCTGATGGGGGTGGCAGTTCCTGCCGGCTGCGGAGCCCAGAGGTGTCTGCTCTCGCCGATGGCGCCATGGCAGAATGGGTCCTGGGCCATCTGCTGTCTGGTTGGGACCACGTGCCTGTTCGCAGGCAGCCAGGAAGCTTCCTGAGGAGGACACAGCTGGGGAAAGGGAACCTTAGGGACAGACTGTCAGCTTAGCGTCATTTATTATAATGATAATGACGGCCAGGAGCAAAGTCAACACGTGTGAGAAAAAGTACGAAGCAGCTACTGAAAACACCCTTTAGGAAAACTAAGTCACAAAAACATCAGTGGTCATAACACAACCCCAGCGAGATAAAAACGTACTTACGAGAGATCCTGAAGCGGTCAAGTTGTAGTTTCCCGGCTGTTCGAGGCCATCCCTGACCAGTAACGTGCTGGCCTGGTTCTCTGGAAGCAAATGCCCGCCTGCCTAGCAGCACACGCAACGGCTCCTCTCTCGCAGGGTCCCGGTGGTCCCGTCGGTCCCAAAGGAGAGGTAAGTGGCTGGCAGCCGTCCCGACAGTAAAGCCCAAAGGAGACACAGGCCTGCAGGTCGCGAAGCTGGCTCTGCCCGGAAGCAGGGCAAGAGGGAGGAGTGTGCGTGGCGGGGCTGCTGGGCACTGGTCCCGTTCTCCCCTAGTCCGGCAGTCGAGGGGAGCTGGGCCCGAAGGGCATCCCGGGTCCCAATGGCACCAGCGGCGTGGATGGCGTCCCAGGCCCGCCCGGCCCCGTGGGTTTCCAGGGCGTCCAAGGCGTGCCTGGCATCACTGGGAAGCCCGGAGTCCCGGTACGTGCTTCTTTCCCTGTGTTGAGGTCGGCGTCCGGGGGCGGGGGTCACCTTCCCGAGAGTGATGGCGGGGTGCCTCTGGAGGTGTCGGCCTGCCCCCCGTCCGCTGACCAGCTTACGGGGTGCGTTTCAGGGGCGAGAGGCCAGCGAGCAGCACATCCGGGAGCTGTGTGGGGCGATGCTCAGCGGTGAGTGCCCTCCCACCCCCTTCCCTGCCCAGCTGCCTGGGGTCCTTGGGGGTCCGCTCTGTCCATCTGCACCAGGTGGGGGCTCCCTCCCCCGGGATTTAATACCGGGCCAGGCGCTCTAAACGTCTGCTCAAAGAATCAGTCATGAGGGACGGGGACTGTGCCCTTTCAGCCCTTCCGAACTAAGTGGCATCTTTTGGCCACTTTGATTCACAGGGCCTTTAAGGAGCTCGCGCAAAGGGAGCGCCTCCTTCTGGGCCTTGACTCACTGCTCGGTACTCTGGCAGCACTAGAGTTTCGTGCCCTCACACCAAGTTCGGGCCACTTTCAATCTGTGAAACTTCCTTCTGGAAGGCGGGCAGCCCTGACGTTTGAGCCGCGGCATAGAACACTTCCGCTAATCCGCTTTGAATAAACGCGTGCCCCTTTGTTTTTCAAAAGAACAAATTGCACAGTTAGCAGCTCACCTGAGGAAGCCTTTAGCGCCGGGATCCGCGGGCCGGCCTGGTCCAGCCGGACCCCCAGGTCCCCCGGGGCCCCCCGGCTCCATCGGCCACCCCGGTGCGCGAGGGCCCCCTGGATATCGTGGTCCCACCGGAGAGCTGGGAGACCCTGGGCCCAGAGGTGAGTGGCCCCCGCATTTCCTCTGTCTCCCACGAGCACTGCAACGTTTTTTTAATGTGATGTTTTTCTCAAATACCGTCAGAACATCTGGGGGGAAGGATAAACAAACGTGAGAAGCACACAGAAGCCCCTTTATACACCATAGGATGTGCCTTCGTAAAAACCGACACGTGAACGTTTCTGTGGCAAAAGGCAAAAACTGTACGGAACTCCCTTTTAAAGGTCGACGATGCACTAGATGTAATTTAGGAACCAGCTCAAGTCACAGACGCGCCCCCCCATGGGCCCCGGGGCCGGCCTGTGCTGGCGGCGGGGTGCTCGGTGCCCATGATCGGAGCCTCACGTGTGTGTGAGTGGGCGGGCACTAACCTTTTCCAAAACGGCCTCGAACACTCACCCCATTTCCAAACTCTAAGCTGCGCCACCATGGCCGGCTGGCCCCGCCAGCGAGCCTCACGGCCCAAACGAGGGAGATCACGCTCATGATTCCAGTCCATTCCAACTTACTGATCCAATAATTTTGTTTCTGAAAAGTAGCCTAAGAAAAATACTTCCAAGGGAAACTTAAATCTGTAAATCCCTTCCTTCATCTGTGAAGCGTAAAGTATTCCAAAATTAGCGGTGCCATTTCCCACATCCTCACGCCGAACCACCCGAGCCCCGGAGACGGACACGCACACCTCCTCCCCCTTCCCAGACGCCGTGCCGTCCATCCGCACCGATGGAACCCCCGAGGTTCCCTGCGGGCGGCCCGGAGTCCTGCCCCGCCCCGTGCCAGTGCCCGTGGTCCCCAAACCGAGATGCATTCAAGGGTCAACCACCTTGACTGGTTGTGATGCTTGGGCTGTTTTCCTGAGCGTGTCACTTTGGGCGTCAGAAGGTGGGTCATGCACCTGGGGCTCACATCCGCTGCTTTCCCACAGGGACCCAGGGAGACCGAGGAGACAAAGGCTCGGCGGGCGCGGGTCTGGACGGGCCTGACGGAGACCAGGGGCTCCAAGGTACGTGTGCCGGCCGCTGTCGGCTTTGCTTCCAACTCTGCGCGGGGCGTGCCTGGGCGACGAACGGCCTTCTAAAGGAACGAGTTCTCTCTTGGCAAACACTCTTAGAAGGTCAGGAACTGTCTGAATCACTTTGTAGAACAGTTTACTCGAGAACCCATTCAGGAGAATCTATTTAGTGCAGGCCACCCACCATCTATTTCAGCTAAATTCTAACAGAATCCCTTCACTGGCCCGTATGTATCCTGGACGTTTGAATTAACATCAACATACATGCTTTGTGGAGAGACAGGGGCCTCCCAGGAGGCTTTCCGGGCCTGGTCTCACCTGCACCCACGCCCTAGGGGCCGGGGGCCCGAGGCCTGCCGGCCCCCACACCTGGGGCTGCCCGCGAGGCAGCGGCCACTCTGCCTCCACCTGCTCGGGGGCCCGGTCACCTCCGTCCCTGCTCACCAGACAACTCCGCACACCCCCTTGGCTCACCACAGACCGAGCTCAGCTCCAGTCCGAGCCGCCACCCCTGGGACAGATCCCGGACCTCCACGCACCTCTCACTGCACCTCACCTCCTCCCCACACCCCCTCCCCTCCCCTGGGCCCTTCCAGAGTGGGGAATAAGCTCTAAGACCAAAGTGGGGGGGCAGGTGGAATGGCTGTCCATTCCCACCGTCCACACTCACCTTCCTGCTCCGACTCGTCTCCAGGACCGCAGGGCGTGCCCGGCGTGAGCAAGGACGGCCGAGACGGGGCCCAAGGCGAGCCCGGGCCTCCGGGAGATCCCGGCCTCCCTGGTGCTGTTGGTGCTCAGGGGACCCCCGGCATCTGTGACACCTCTGCCTGCCAAGGAGCCGTGATGGCAGGGGGCGGGGAAAAATCCGGTTCTAGAAGCTCCTAAAACGCAACTGAAGGAAGTGAGGGAGAAGATGAGGCTGCTGCAAGCAGGGAGCTCCGGAAGGTCCCAGAAGAGACCTCGGGCCGCGCTGTGACGTCCCCCGAGGCCCTCCCGGCCTGGCCCTCGTGTCCTCGACAGCAGCGACTGGACACTGGGTCCCTGAGAGCGTCCTCCAATGCCCTGTCCTCGTGTTCTGTCTCCCATGTATTTACAGCTGAAACGTCGTACCTCAGCCCAGGCCCTACGTGACGTGGCATCTGGGGGTACAGGCCGCACACGCAGTTCTGTACGATTCCACAGATAGAAAATATTCAGCTTGTTTACACAGCATTTGTGGAAGGACGAAGACATGGTCCTGGTGAGACGATCTATGAAATCTAATGACCACAGTGTAACAAATAAAGAAGTTCACGTACGGCATCCCCACTACACATGGTCTAGTCTGATTTTCCCGCTTTTCTTGTGTACAAACTTTTACCATCTCCAATTAACAGTATTTATTGAAGGTGACTTTGTACTGCATGAAAGTCTACTGCTATTACCTGTTGTGATAAATAAAGCCACTCATTTGAAAAACTCAGTTCCAAACACTAGAGTTTATTACACAGAAAGTAGGGACTCTCAATATGGAAATCAGGGTGTGAAGTAACCCACTGTGACGATATTTCATTTACGGACAAAAATGGCTTCAAAGGGAGTCTGGAAAATGTCCAGCGGGAAGGCTGGAAATGGACCACATCTCACAACATGGTCCTGTGTGAATGGAGTCGGTACAAGGGGAGGGAGAAACAAAAGAGTGAAATTTCCAAACTACTTCTAATTAAGAAAAATTTAACTTGTTCCAGTTGCTAAGCGGGCACATTTAAAATGCAGATAAAGTAAGTAAAAAGCAATATACCTTTTAAGACTAAGGAAATTACAAAAGATGTTAATTTTCAAAGTTATCATGTTAAGAAACATGATGGAATCAGGCAGGTAATTGAGAAGTTTCTTGTCAATTGGCAACGTCTTCATCCCCAAATGGTCTAAGAGGACACGAATGACTAGTAAGTATTTTGTTCTAGACAAACATCTTTACACAACGTGCTTTAACGTCCCCAACTGGAGGCCCATCAACTTGACCTGCGTCCCCCTAGAGTCAAACCGCCGGGGCTCCTGGGTTGCACAGATGCTTGGGGGCCCCAGGCGGCAGCCGCCACTGCCGGGAACTCGCGGTCGGTGTCGGTCACTTGACGTCCATGGCTGGGCTGCTCTGTAGGCTCTCTTGTGCGGGACGCGTCACCAAGGAGTCCGGTCTGGTCAACTTGAGCCTTCTGCCAGTCTTACCGCAAAACACACTCTCAAATTCCTGAAGTTGAGAAATGACCGTTAATGCACTGAATTTACAGACACGGAAACTATCTCCACAACACAAAAGGTTGTGTGTTAGGGGGAGCATTTGGCCGGCTCAGTCGGTGCAATGTGCACGGCTCTTGATCTCGGGGCCGTGAGTTCGAGCCCCGTGGTGGGGCGGAGAGAGTACTTACGATGAAAAAAACCTTTAAAAAATTAAACAAAGAAGGTTGAAATTATGAGCTAAATTACTTCAAGATATGTAGGCGTCATCTACAAATTCATGTCGCATCTCGTAAGGGGGTGTACAGGATAAAAAGGATTCATTTTTCTCCGTTACATTTACATGTATTTTTAACTTTCCAATAGAGTTTCATAATGCCTGAATATATTATAAAGCCTTCTTTATTTAAAAGCAGCAGCCATACTTACAGATTTCCTATCGTAGCATAATATAACACTTTACCCCTTTACGTGTCAGTGTTCAATCAGCCGCATTAAGGACATCAGTGTTTCAGAGCCATCACTACCATCCATCTCCAGAACTTTCCACCACCCCACACAGACACCGTACCCATGACCTACCCCACACACACCAGCAAGTGTTCCGGGGCAGGCCTGGGGTCAGGGGTTACCTCCGCACCCGTAAGACTAAAATCTGGCTCCCGTGGTACCGTCGGCACGGCCCTTGCTCACGCTGTCCTGCCTCCAGGAACTTTTCAAGGCCTCAGCTTTCGTGGCTGGGGCAGGCTGGCTGTCCCGAGCACAGGGTCAGCCCCAAGCTCACAAAAGAAGGCAAGTGCAGACAGCCAGATCTTTGTCAGCCTCTGGGAAACGGGATCGTGGGTCTGCACAACGCAGAAGGCAGACGTCCTATGGACAAAGTGTTCCGTCTCTTCAGGAAATAAAGAGCAAGGAGCAAATGTCCATCGAGGGATGAATGGCTAAAGATGTGGTATACATACAGTGGAGTATTACACGGCAATCACAAAGAAGGAAATCTTGCCATTTGTAACTATGTGGATGGAACTGGAGGGTATTATGCTAAGCGAAATTAGTCAGAGAAAGACAAAAATCATATGACTTCACTCATATGAGGACTTTAAGAGACAAAACAGACAAACATAAGGGAAGGGAAACAAAAATAATATAAAACCAGGGAGGGGGACAAAATGTTAAGAGACTCACAAATACAGAGAACAAACTGAGGGTTACTGGAGGGGGTGTGGGAGGGGGAATGGGCTAAATGGGGAAGGGGCACTAAGGAACCTACTCCTGAAATCCTTGTTGCGCTACACGCTAACTAACTTGAATGTAAATTAAAAAATTAAATTAAAATGTTAGGTCTGCAACTGCTTTAAAATAAGAGAGTCCCGCAAGGGAGGCAGGACAGGAGTACAGACAGGCGACCTTGGCCCTGAAGCAGAGTTACAGGAACACAGGAGCTCGGTATTCTGTTCTCTCCACGTTTGTGCACGGACACATTTCCACAAGTTTTTTATGCATAGCATTCTTATGCCACTGAGTCTAGGCTTAAAGGTTTTGTTACAGTAAAAAATATATAACGTGACATTTTGTTTTAACCGCTGTATGTGGTTTTATCCGGCGCACGAACTGCCTTCACAGTGTCGCGTGATCACCACCGCTTTTCATCTTTCCACACGGACACTCTGTCCCCCGTCAAACATGACTCTCGCCCTCCCGCAGCCCCTGCCCACCATCCCACTTTCTGTCCCTACGAATGGAACAGCTCCAGGGGCCACACGGAAGTGGACCCACGGGGTGTCTGTCCTCCTGTGACTGGTTCACGTCACTCAGAGCGGCGACGAGGCACGCCCGTGCTGCAGCAAGGTGTCGCGCCCTCTCTGCCTACGGCTGAGTAAGCGCCCTCCGCACGCACGCTGCCAGGCACGGGGCCCGCCTCCAACATTCTGGCCTCTGAGACCAGAGCTGCTGTGAACACTGACATACAGGCGTCCATCCGGGTCCCTGCTTTTAAGTCTCTCGGGTGCATAACCCCCAAGAGGGATTGCCGGATCGCGCGGTAATTCTAGGGCTAACTTCTTGAGACACCGTCAGACAACTTTCTACAGCAGCCGCACCATCTGACATCCCCACCAGCAGCCCCGAGTTCCAATTCTGCACCTCCTGTGAGCACCTATTTTGTCTGTAACAGCCACACGTCACGGTGAGAAGTGGTACTTGCACGTGGTTTTGATCTGCATTTCCCTGATGGTCAGAGATGGCGAGCATCTTCTCATGTACTTGCTGGCCATGTGTTCACCTTCTTTGGAAAAAGGTGCTCGAATCCTTTGTTTTTGTATTGTGTTGCTTTTGTTGCTGGGCTGTAGTGGGTTTATATTTAGTTCACGTCCTGAAAGGGAAGAAGTACTCTGCTGAACGAGTTTAACTTTGGAACCATCTGGAATGGCTGGGGCACGCCACCTGTCCACCTTCAAAGTGGCATCTGACCAAGGCCACCTGTCATTTCTAACGACTATCCCACTCAGCAGCTGCTACATCTGCACATATCTCTAATTTTCTTCCCGAACTTTAAAAGGTTTTAGGGTCTCAATACAATTTAAGATGAACCATATTTTGACAGTTTCCTATATCCTGACACCCAAAGCCCCAATAGAAAATATCTGCCTGTACTGAGAAGGCAGAATTTCCCTTTGGGAATAATTAAAGCCACAAAGAAGGAAACAATCACTTCCGATGTAAGAAAGCTCTCCAGAGATTTCCTGACCAGTGTCCATGCTGCGAGACTAGTGCTGGGCCTCCGCCTTTGTGCCGGGCATCTGTGCGGGCAGCGGGTAAGCTGGTGTGGCCTGGATGCCCACGGGGTCCCAGCTCTCAATCACGAGGCACTGGGGTGGCTGCGATCGCCAGGCCTCCTTGTAGGCCAGAAGTTAGTGGGCGACTGCCACTCTCCCCTCTCAGTCGGCATCTACTTCAACAAAACCTAAGTGAAACGGCAGAGTTTCAAGGGAGTCTTACAGCTCATCAAGACACCTTGATGACGTCTGGCCAGAGTGTGCAAATACAAGAGAAGCCAAACACAAGAAGTGCATTTCTCAGGGCGCCCGGCTGGCTCCGTAAGGAACAGCCAGTGACTCCTGACCTTGGGGCTGTGAGTTCGAGCCCCATGTTGGGTGTAGAGATTATAGAAACAAAAATAACCTTACAAAAACAAAGCGTATTTCTTAAGAGGAAGGAGGGCGATGGTTCCGAGCACCCATCAGGAAGCTGCACCAGGAAGTCGGGAAGGGAAAGTACCGGCCGCCTGTCTGGGGCAGGGACAGGCGTGCCACACAGCAGAGCAGGAGGGGAAAGTCTGAATCGCCACGAATAGTCTCAACCTAACAAACACAGAATTCACCGAATGGAGTATACACATTCTTTCCAAATAAATCCAAAACTTTTAAAAACTGACGAAGAGGTCACGATGGAAGTCTCAACAAACTTTCAAAAATGGTTTCTTTGTACAGACCATCTTCATTGATGACAACGTAATACGAAAACGTGAAAGACAGGGGCGCCTGGGTGGCTCAGTTGGTTGAGCATTTGACTCTTGGTTTCGGCTGAGGTCACGATCTCACGTTTTGTGGGTTCAAGCCCTGAGTCGGGCTCTGCGCTGGTAGCATGGAGTCTGCTTGGGATTCTCTGTCTCCTTCTCTCTCTGCACGCCCCCCACTCTGTCTCTCTCAAAATAAAGAAAACTTATAAAAAATTTAAAAAAATAAAATAAAATAAAACACAAAGTAGCCAGAGACCTCTGCTTTAAAAACAGAAAAAGTAAAAAGCCAAATGCTTTTACCTCAGTGTGACAGAAAAAAATAAAACCTTAAAAAAACGACAGAATAGGTAACGCTTTGAAATAACGGACATAAAAGCAAATTATGATAGAAGAAAACATGATCAGGTGCCTGGGTGGCTCAGTCGGTTGTGTCTGACTTTGGCTCAGGTCATGATCTTGCGGTTCGTGAGTTAGGGTCCCGAACTGGGTGAGCCCTGCTTCTCTCTTGCTCACTTGCGCCCCTTTCTCAAAAAAGAAAAAACGCGAAAATACCACCACTGACTCTGCCCGTCCCCCAAGGCTCGCGGAGACTCAGGCACAGGTACCCAGGTTCAGAGTGACAAAGGAGCAGAGGGGGGACAGAGCTGCAACGAGGCCAACAGGGCCCACCCACCAGGCCAGGTGACTGTCCTCGCCTTCAGAGCCAAAGAGGGGGGTATGTTCCTGTCTGGAAGGTTGAAGGAGGGGTCTGTGGGGGGGGGGGGGACACCAGTCAATAGGGGACTGGGGGATGCTGCGCACCAACTGGGGAGACCGTCAGCCTGTCAGCCGTCACCCCCAGGGCCACGGACTAACTCAGGGTGCCCATCACTGGTGAAACAGGAACCAACCGGTCAGAGGCTGGCAGACGTGGGGGCAGGAATTCCCGCAGCACCAAGTGCTGGTGCTGCCGGGAGAGTGGGCGGGGGGGGGGGGGGTGGGGGGGGGTGCAGAGGGAGGGGCCGCCTGCGGCTGGGCTGAGATTCCCGGTCCTCTCTCTCGACAGCTCCTCATAACCAGTGGGGAAGCTGCAGAAGACATTATCGGGAGAACGGGCAAATCCAGGCAAATCCAGAGGTTACCCCTGAGCCGGACAACAGTTTTGTTTTTTTTTTTTATTTTTTTTTTTTTCAACGTTTATTTATTTTTGGGACAGAGAGAGACAGAGCATGAACGGGGGAGGGGCAGAGAGAGAGGGAGACACAGAATCGGAAACAGGCTCCAGGCTCTGAGCAGTCAGCACAGAGCCCGACGCGGGGCTCGAACCCACGGACCGCGAGATCGTGACCTGGCTGAAGTCGGACGCTTAACCGACTGCGCCACCCAGGCGCCCCCGGACAACAGTTTTGTACGGAAGTGCCATTTCCTGAGTCTGAGCACCGTATCCCGGTTCCATAAGACGAGGCTTTTGTTCTTCAGAAATACACAAGTCCTGAGGTATCTACAAGTCGTTATTAAACGGTTCAGGAAAGTATATAATGAGAGATCAAGCATGACAGAGCGAATGGCCTATGACGTTAGCAACTGGTGACTCTGAGCGAGGCTGGTGGGCACCCGCCGAGTTCGGTACAAATCTTGCAAGTTTTCTCGAAGTTTGAAATTCTATCAAAATCCCCCATATAAAGTGAATCATCTAAATTCAGAGTTCTACAGACACCCGACCTCATCTCCCCCAAACCTCAACGTCATCATAAGCAAACGTGAGGTGGGGCAGAGTGGATGCAGCTTAAGGAGACTCAAAAGCGTAATTAAACGCAACACATAATCCATGGGTGGGTGCGGGTTTGGAGGAAAAAAGAAAAACCGCTACGAAAGTCATTTGAAACATTCCGGGGAAACGCCAAGATGGACCATTAGATGACAGCATGGCGATCAACCTCGTGAGGCACAGTAACGGCACGGGGGTTGCGCGGGAGAATTTTCCAGGAGACGCGTCCAGAAATATCTAGAGGTGAGGAGACACGACGCCCGGAAGCGTCTCTGAAACTGCGCGGCCGACACGCGAGTGTGTGACGTAAACACGGTAAACGCTGACCCTGGGTGACGGGCGCAGAGGTGTTCGTTGTACCGCGTGTATGTTCGTTAGAAAAACAACACAAACTGGCCTGGAACCAACACAACACTGTATGGTAACTACGCCGGAAGTGGAATAAATTTACGAAGAAACAAGAAAGGGGGCGAGGGAACCAGGTGTCTGCTGACGGAGCCCCAGACTCATCTCCCCGTCGCCCTCTGGACGCGGCTTGGTGCCTCCTGGGCGCTGAAAGCCTCGCACGTCTGCACCAGATGCCGGAGGCCGCCCCGGCCAGAGCACCCTCATCTGGCCACACAAACCAGAGCCCCTCCGCCCCCACCGGCCCATGGCGGGCCCCATGTGAAACGTCGATCAGATGGCGCCCGTGGGGACGGGCACAGGAGACCCCCCCCGAGACAGAGCCAGGCGCCTTGGCGGGGGCTCGGGCGCCACAGCCACCCGGCGAGACCAGCCTCGGCGAGGGAGGCCTCGGCGCCCCCGCCCCCCTGCCCCGGCCACTGCCTGCCGGAGCCAGAAACCGCCCCAAACCCTGACTCCCCCTCCTCTCCAGCACACTGCCGCCCCAAACGACCCGCCCCGATCTCCCCCTGAAACCTAAGCGAGCGGGCCTTCCCTGTGTTCCCCGCAGCTTGTGTGTCCTGCACGGCGGTTCCTCGTTCCCCAGAGACTCACTTTGCCAGTAAAACCACCGGCTGTTTTGTTTTAAGGCTGACATGCCACTGCTGCCTATGACCCTCCAGACCCCCCGCCGCCCCTGCTGCAGGCAGGGCCCACAGAGCAGCTCTCCTCGTGACAGGACCGACACTACCCTGCGTCGTCCGCTCGGCCAGCAGGCTCTTGGTCTCATTCGAAGGGTGACCCCCCGGCACCCTGAACAAGCCTGGGTGCAGGGACCTGCGGAACGAAACGTGTACTAAAACAACTCGGGAAAATCACTTAAGACTCTCGTGTATTTTACCTGTCAGAACAGAAATAGGTGAAGAAAGGGAGACCGGTCACCGAGGAAACAGCCATAGACCCTGCTTGGCGAGCTGTGTGCTAACCCAACAAAGTGCTCCCCGACGTCCCTGCAGCCCCTTTCCTGACCGGCCCTGGAATCTGACCCAGAAGCAAGCCACACATTCAACGTAACTAAGTTCAGAAACACCAGGAAGCATAACGTACATGAAATGTGAGATATAACACCTGTAAGTTTTAACCTATTTAATCTTTGGGTATATACAAAGACAGTTAACGAATTTTTATCGTTGTTGTAAGCACCTTCAATACGTTTGAATAAATTACGTGAATAATTCATTACTAACAGGTACCCACAGGCAAACATTAAAATCATTTTCAAAAATGTAAAAGCTTGGGGCGCATGGGTGGCGCAGCAGGCTAAATGTCTGACTCTTGATTTTGGCTCAGGCCACGACCTTGTGCTTCATGAGATCGAGCCCCACATCAGGCTCTGCACCCAGTGTGGAGCCTGCTTAGGATTCTCCCGTCCTCTCTCTCTCTCTCTCTGTCTCTCTCCCTCTCTCCCTCCCTCCCTAGCTTGTAAATGTGCGTGCGCTCTCTAAATAAACAAATATCAATTTTTAAACACACGTATATACACATATGTATATATGAACGTACGTAAGCTTTTTCCAAAAACGACACACAAGTGGCCAACAGACACGTGAGGCCCGACATCACTCCTCATCAGGGAAAATACAGATCAAAACGACACTGAGATACCACCACCTCACACCCGTCTGAGCGGCTAAGATTCACAACTCAGGAAACAACAGGTGCTGGTGAGGATGCAGAGAAAGAGGAACCCTTTTGCACTGCAAACCGGTGGAATGCAAACCGGTGGAGCCGCTCTGGAAAACAGTGTGGAGGTTCCTCAAGAAGTTAAAAATAGAAGTACCCTACGACCCAGCCATCACACTACCCTGTGTTTGCCCAAAGGCTACAAGACTGCTGATTCGAAGAGGCAAATTCACCCCAATGTTTATAGCGACACTATCGACAATAGCCAAACTATGGAAAGAGCCCAAACGTCCACTGACTGACGAATGGATAAAGATGTGGTGGATATATACACACACACACATACACACACAATGGAGTAGTACTCAGCCATCAAAGAGAGTAAGATCTTGCCACTGGCAACAACGTGGATAGAACTAAAGTATGATACTGAGTGAAACATGTCATTCAGAGAAAAACAAATACTGTATGATATCACTCCTCTGTGGAATTTAAGAAACAAAACAAATGGGCAAAGGAATAAAGAGACAAACCAAGAACCAGACTCTCAACTACAGAGATCACATCACACCGACGGTCGCCAGAGGGGAGGGGGGTCGGAAGACGGGGGAAATAAGTGACGGGGATGAAGGAGCGCACCTGTCGTGATGAGCACTGGGGGACGTGTGGGAGTGCCGAATCCCTACATCGTACACCTGAAACTGATATCACGCTGTGTGTTCGCTAACTGGAATTACATAATAAAAAAAAATACGTAAAAGCTTTATTTTATCAAAGTTAACAGTCTATCTCCAACACATAATGTCAAAGAGTAAGTGCATTATAAACAACCGTAAGTGACCCAGTTAGAAGAAACGGGACATAAACGCTGCTCTACAACGCAGCCAACGTACAACGGAAGGACGGAGCCTTGCCGTGCGGAGACACAAGGGAAACGGAAAACCGCCTGCGGTTCGCGGCCCTTCCAGGATCTAGACACGAGAGGCTCTTTCTAAAAGGCTTCCACGTTTCTGCGCCAACCTCAGCTCAGCGCCTAACGGATGCTGCGCCCACAGCAGCAACCACACAACGGCTTCGACAAGGAGCAGGGCCGGGGCGCTGGGCTTGCTTCGCCGAGGCCTCGCCACCACTCCCCCTGACCACCAGCATTCTGAGGCCAGTACCTGCAGCCGAGGTCCCCCCGAGGCAGAGCACTGAAGCCAAAGCCGCGAACGCCTCCGTTCTTCCATCTGAACCACCAGGGAAGGGGCGGCTGGACTCCCATTCACACCATGCGTTCGGTCCTACCTGGAGCCACGCTCGCTCGCTACAATTGCCCCTGGGACTGAACAGACAGGGTCAAGGCAGCGCTGGCTGCAACAAGGAGCCAGATGCTTGGGCTCCAAAGCCCCCCAAGTCGTCCCCAGTCACGCAGCCCACCGAAGAGTCTCGCTTCTCCGCCTTCTGAGCGCATGTGAATTCCAGACTATTTAACACGTATCTGTCTCTGTCTCTCCCTTAACTATTCTTGCTTCATCCCATCACAAAGTTTTCAGAGGGTAACAAAAGACCACATCTCCCAGGTCTCTGACACCCCTTCAAGCCCCATACAATCCACTGCACACAGCAGGCGCTCGAGCTATGATCTGACAACCGATACTCAGTCACTCACACCGTGCAAGTCAGTGAACGAACCCCGGCCGTGCTTCTTATTTCGATACACGAAGAGCTACATCATTAATGAGCGGAGTTCTGTTCTCAGTGAACTCAGTACCTGACCCTGGATTCCAGCAAGAACAACAGTCTGGCATATCTCAGGGAAAAAAGGATAAGTAAGCTCTCTGGTAAGTTTATAAAATTCTAAAAATCGACCTGCTCCCAATACTGACCTTCTTAAGAGAATCTCCGTGTCTCTCCTGAATGTACTTCAGGAACGCTGTGGTCCACTGGAGCGTGGTTGCCTTATCGGTCTCGGCATTGCAGAACGGGACTAGAAGATTCAACTCATCGCAACAAATGCGGATTCTGCGCCTACGGTCAAAATCCAAAGCGATCACCCAGAGAAGCAGAAGCAACACCAAGCAGTAAAGCAAATGTCTGAATGTGTCGCTTGTGGCCCGGCCACCAAGTGCGTGCTCAGGACCACGCTCCGCCACGACCATGTGGCCCTCCTCCACAAGGCCGACCTGCTGCAGGGGTTTCCACGGACTTCTCATGGGTCAGGAGCAAAGGCCAGTTTCCAGTCTCCAGACCAAGCATGGACCCAACCCCGGAAACGCGAAGCAAAATTTTGTAGGGGGTTTTCTGGGTGGACAGCTCTCCCTGGGCCAAGGAGCTCACCCACAGCTCAGGGTTGCAGCTATGATCGGCAAGGGACCCCGGGTCAAAAGGATCACACACGACCAGTCTGTTAATGCCCCGAATCCCAGTCATTTGAGAGATCATTCATTTTTTAGAGATCGTTTACATCCCAAGTGGTCTCATGATTTACACCATTTTTAGCTCTTCCCGATTACCAGCTTATACAACCCTCGTTGCCCATCTTCCCAAGCATACACTCAGAATCTGTCGTAGCGATCTCATGAGGTCAATGTGACAGCTGGCATTTACGAGATGCTAACTTCTACACAGAGGCAGACACGTGTGACGTACACACGTGTTTCATCCTGTCTCCAATCCGTGTGGTAGCCAGCTCTGCTTTGTAGATGAGAAACTCAGATGAGAGGTGATCCCTCTGCAGGCTGTTAAACTACGAAAAGGCAGAGTAAAAATCTAAGCTCTCGCTGTCAGCATACGGTAGAAGGGTTTTCACATAGTAGGTGTTAAATAAATGTTTACGTGATAAATATCAGAGTAGGAAAAATGTCCTTTCTGGTTCACAAGTCCTTGCTGACACAGCGCCTCAAGTAGAGTGTGTGAGTGTGTGTGTGCCGGTGGGTGTGAGCGCACCTGTGTAAGAAGGAGATCTAGCTGGCCAGCTAGCTCTAATATATCCTTTTAAAAGGAAAGAAGTCGCCTTGGGTCAACATTCGCCCTTCATAGTTGAACGTCTGCCTTGCCGCATGCTATAAAAAGGAAACTGGTACAAAGTTCTCAATGAATGACTATGTTAATTATGTTAGGGAAACATCAGGTAAAAATCCAACCGTAATAGAGAAAAACTAGCCACCTTTTGATTCTACATAAAATTGCAGATTCAGGGCGCCTGGGTGGCTCAGTCACTTAAGCATCTGACTTCAGCTCAGGTCATGATCTCATGGTTCGTGGGTTTGAGCCCCGCATCGGGCTCTGTGCTGACAGCTCGGAGCCTGGAATCTGCTTCGGATTCTGTGTCTCCCTCTTTCTGCCCCTCCCCTGCTCATGCTCTGTCAATCTCTCTCTCTCTCTCTCAAAAATAAATATTCAAAAAAATATTGCAGATTCTAAATAAAACCTGCAGATAAAACGACAGTTCTAACCCCTTTCTTTCCCAACATTCTTAAAAGAACCAGGCAAAGCTAAGTGCCCCATTGTGCACCCTGGCCATCTCCCAGCAGCCTACTCACAAGGCGGGCCCCCGATGGCATCTGGACACTCAGATTCCAGGGGTTCCCAGCACCATTAGTTAGGAGGGGCTCCCTGCACCCACAACATGTGCGTAAACATGGTTTATGCTGTGCACCGGCTCTTCTCCTGGGGTCCTGGGATTGGCTGCTTGCCAGGTAGGAATGCCTCCATGACATGCCCGCCAAGAAAATCTCGGGGCCCTGAGTCCCTCAGGAGCTTTCCCAGCTGGCCACAGCTGGTGCTGGGGTTGCTGAGTGCATCTGGGAGTCCCCTGGGAGGGGACACCTGGGAACCTGCACCTAACTCACTGGACGCCCATCCCCCACCCAGCACCTTTGGTAATTTTGCAGGTTCCTTTCTCTGTAATAAATCAAAGCCCTAAGTCCTAAAGAATCATCAAACCTGGGGGGTGGTCCTGGGGACCCCGATCCCCCTAGCAAAACAAAGTCAATATTCACTCTGGCCAACCTCTCTCCACTTTGAACACATTGTGAATCAACTAAACCGCTGTCTCACCAATAACTTGCCTATTACTGCTAATAACTGGAATAAACTTGCGTGTTGATGAACAACCACACGAGTTACCTTCTATCTCTTTCCATGCGGTTATGCCTCTCCCTGCGCTGCGACCTTCCTCCCTGGGGCCCGCTCTGGCTCTGCTCCCCGAGGTTTGCCTGCGAGGACTCCGCGGGTGGCCAAGCGCCCTGTGCGGCGGTGGAAGCTTCACCCACGTTCTGAATCTCTCCAAGGGCTCTTCGCTCTACGTTTGTGTCCAGCTGACGAATTCTACTCCGATTCCTCTTATTTATTGCTTGCTTACACAGCGCTTCTTCTTTGCAAAAGAAGAAAAAAGTGTATTTTAATTTTTTATTTTACTTAACTTCTTCCCATTAGTGCCGAATACCTTTGGTGCCATTTTCAACTCCAGACACACACTCACGAGCAAGGGACACACAGGACTCAACAGGAAAAGCTGCACCTACTCCAAGAACTTGTACACAAAGCTCCAAGGTTCAAACCACAAACCTGAACATAAATCTGCAACCAAACGAGAACACTCCGAGTATTATGTAATCGATACAACCTTGTCAAAAGTCCCCTGTTAATCAGCAGATGTTAACTACCGCCTATGAACGGAGAAACCAAGAAGTTACTGAACCTCTCTGACGTTCAGAATGAAAAAAGATTTTTTTTCTCCAGATTTTCTTTTATGCGATTATTCTAACGTGACAGAGGATACTCTAACCGCAGTGCCCAGAAGACAAAACGTAGGTGGCCTACGGTTACACGTGCCCTCACCTCACAAGTGATTCTGCCCACACGAGGAGGGACCACCTCCTAGCTTTGACTTCTGCTGGAGGAACGCGGCAAATTTCATCACACGCAGAGCGGGAGGCCCCCAGCTAACACGTGCGGGGTGTGCGTTCCCAGGATGCCAAACAAAAGCCAAATAAATCTGTGGCACAGGAGTCACCACCACATCTTTCAGAGCGGGGGACCCGGTGGGGAGCTCAGTGCTGGGAACGCTTTGCTCCAGAAGCTGAGAACTTAGCACACGGTCTGACTAGCAACCTTTAACTCTGCAAACGGTAACACGCACTTTTGCACGGAGACGCCGAACCACGAGAACTGCCCGCTGCCTCGGCGGCTCTGTCGCTCCTGCCCTCGCCGGCTCTGGAAAACCTTGGGGTTATCTCGTCCAGTGAGTCAAAAAATAGTTGGCTCCCAGGGAGAAAGGGATTGCGAGCTCACTCTCAAGATGAGCAAGGTTTGCCTTCAGCAGTTTATTTCTAAACCCTTCTGAATCACCTTATGGCCTCTTGTTCCCAACTCAATCCTCTGCCCATCTGCAGATTGTCTCCTAAAGCTTTTATCAGGTTTCAGACTCCTGGCTCACTCGTGAAATATAAAATAAGAAAAAAACAAAAACAACGCTATTAAGTGCTTTCGGCAACTTGCAGGAAACGGTAAGTTTCCGGAAGTCCGTCATTCTTCCGTTCACGGAGATCACTAGCAAGAAAGAGGAGCCTCCAAACTCAATGTTTCCACACTAAGTATAAACGTGTTTGGAATTCGAAAGAAAGTTCAAAGTGAAGACAAGTCCCCCACGTGGAAGTACACTTCCAAGACCATCTCATGTTTACAAACCTCCTCCCCACCACCCCCCCACCCCCCCCGTTCCCCTCCCTTCCCCCCCACCAGAATGACATCAGGGCAGCGCCTGCTCCCCTTTGTGGCTTACCTCCTACTTTAATCCAAACCTGCTCAGGCAAAGCTTTGTTTCTACCGCCCAAAGTCTGTTTAGTGGATTCAACTTCCTGCTGGTAACAGAAAGAAAATGCTCTAGGCAATCCAATATCCTGATGCTTGGCAGCTTCGAGTATAGAACATGGGTTACTAGAGCTCTGGAAAAACGAAGCCACGGGAACTTTATCAGCATGAGACCCAGTCGGTCCCCACGATTCCACACAAAGCACATGCACTTCCACAGAAATCACGTCAAAGACATCATGCGCTACACGGAGGATTTTAAGACATTCCCCGACCACATGAACACTCTCGACGTTAAGGATTATTAAGCTCGGCGAAAGAGAAATCCTTCAGATCGAATGAACTCAACTCAAATCCATTTGCTACCAAACAAAAGAGCAAAGCGGGACCAACTGTCCCCTTACCTGCACCTGCGACGGGTTCGAGCCGGCGTTGGCCGTGAACATGGGGTACGTGAACTGCAGGGCCGTGGCCGCGGTGGCAGTTTTATTTTTCACTAACGTCGTGCATTTGTTTTGTTGCTGATGAAGAGGGACGTTCATTAATTCGGAAGGATGTCGGATAAGAGTGACCAAACTGCCGAGACAAAAAAAACGCGTGAAGAGTGTGTTGCGGGAAATGTCCCGAAGCGGTACAATCGCCTTTTCTAGAACGCGCAAGTCTGTTAGGGTGAACGAATGCCCCTCATCACGGAAACCTCTGGCGAACAATCACCGGCCGGCGCTGCGGCGCACAAGCTCAAGCTTCTTCCTCACGGAGGATCGGGAGGCTGGGTGTCGCTGACAATCTCTCTTGCTCTGTTTTTCTGGCCATTCTCCAAACTCTGATGACTGAGGGCGAAGTGGGGACCGCCACTGGCTAGGGATGGACAGAAAGCCGAGGAGCCGCCGCAGCACACGGGCCGCTCCTCTCCAGGAGTCGCCCCTGGGGCAGGACTGACGGGCTGGGCTGGCGGCCTGGCTGCAGGAGAAGCTACGCTCTGTGGTCAAAGCCTCAGGACAAGACGCTTTCCTTCCACAAGGCTGCGTCCGTGCGCGCAGTGAAGACACCGCTAACCTGAGTCAACATGGGGGAACCACACCTCTCCTGACACGCAGGCGGGTAATTCGGTGCTCAGAAGCACTGGCACACCGATCTCAACTGGAACTTAGCCCTTCCGCGTGCCGACAGTGCTGACCACAGAAGCCCACGCTCTGGCGTGTGTACTCAGTACTCCCAAGTGCTTGCTCACCGGCACCTGCACAGGGCACAGAGCCTTGCAAGTCGGCCCCCTGTTACGATGCCGGCCGCGAGGAGGCTGGGGGCTTTCTAGCGGCTGACTTTACCTGCGCCCTGACCCAGCTGGGCCCAATCCCTATTAAAACGCAAGCTGCGGTGGCGCTGGCTTTGCACCAGATCACCTGGTCTCTACCCAGACCCGGCCACGCAGATACCAGTCACAGCCAGGCTGGCGGCCTCCTCACCAGGGGTCCGCATGTGCACCCAGACTGAGACTTCGGCCTCTGCACGGGACCTTCCGGTCCGCACCCTGACGGAGGCTGGCGGCCTCCTGTGCGCGCAGACCCGGCGCGGCCCGCCCCCCGCGCCCTCCCCGCGCCCGGCCGCCCCGGGGTGGACACCCACTTGTTGAGCGCCACGCCGGGCTCGGGGGGCTCGGCGCCGCGCGGGGCGGAAGGCGGCTCAGCGGGGATGCTGTTGAAGCGGTCCTCCAGGCGGACGCGCACGGCCGACTTGGCCCGCGCCTCGGGCGCGCCCTCCGCGTTCTCCTTGCCGCCGCCGCCGCCGTCGGGCGCCTTGGGCCGCGGCGCGCCCGGGCCGGGGCCGTCGGCGCCCGGCGTCTTCTCGGCGGCGGCGGGGGCGCCCGCCTCGCTGAGCAGCATCATGCGCAGCTCCTGGAAGTCGACGTGGCCCAGGCAGGGCGCGGCGCCCGCGAAGCCGCCGTCGGCCAGCGCGGGCGGGCACAACACCGGGTACACGGACGCCGCGCCCCCGGCCGCCGCCGCCGCCGCCGCGCCCCCCGCCGCCGCGAAGCCGCCCGCCGCCGTCGCCGCGCCCGGCGCCGTGGCCGCCAGAAAGGCCGAGCTGAGGCGCGCGTCGAGCTCGCCGTCGGCCGCCGCCGCCTCCATGTGCGAGTAGAGGATGTGCTGCAGCTGCGTGTACTCCACCTCCGTCATCTCCACCAGGCTCAGGTCGGTGGTCGTGAAGCTCAGCCCCGCCTCGCCCGGCGCCGCGTCCGCGCCCTCGGGGCCCGCCGGCCCGCCCGCCTGCGGCGGCTCCCGCGGCCCGGGGCCCGACATGCCGGCGCCAACGGCGGGGCGCGCGGCGGGGCCGGCGGGCACCGGGCCGGCGCGGCGTCGCCGGGCGACGTTGGGGGGGGGGGGGGGCGGGAAACCGCTGGGCCTACAGCGCGCCTGCGCCGCGCCGCGCCGCCCCGCAACGGAAACCCCACCCCCTGTGCCGAGGCCCCGCCCCCTGCCCCCCACCCTCGCCAACCGCCTGGCCGGCTGCCCGCCGCGCCGCGCCGCGCCCCGCCCCCGACGGCGGAGAGGGCGGTGGCGGTGCCACGGGAGTTGCGCGCGCAGGTGTGTGGGTGGGTGGGGAGCCGCGGTGGTGGGCTGCGTGCGCAGGTCGGGGGCGGGGCGATGCGGGGGATGCGCGCGCAGGGCGAGGGCGGGGCCGGGGCCGGGCGGGCGCGTGCGCACTAGCCGTTCACAGGTACTACACCTACCCCGGGTACCTGTGCGAGGTACCTGTGCGGGGCGGAGGCGGTCTGCAGCCTGGTGACGTGTCGGTCGTACCGCCGCATCCCGGAGCACACCGCAGTCGTGCTCCCCGAGTGCGCAGCGCCCCTCTGCCGCGTCGTTTCTGTGAACACATGCGAGATCGTACCGTGCACGTGGTTTTAAGACTTCTCTCCCGCTTAAAACGTCCTCGGGAGGGAAGTGGTGGGCTCCTCAATAAACGATATCAGGACAGCGGATTCATCCTTTGGAAAAAAAAAGCAAACCAAGCTAGAGCACTTATTTCCACACCAGACACAGATTAGCTAGAGGTGATTGAAATATGGAAGTTTAAAAAGCGAAATTACAAAGCCGCTAAATACACAGAGGGACGTGGGTAAAACCTTTGAGAAGATTCCAAGCGCGGCACCAACACAGACCACAATGCTCACAGAGTCACCAGGACCTTGTTAAAAAGCAGATTCTAATTCAGGCCTGGGTGGGACCCGGAAGCCACTGTCTCAGGAGCCCCATCTGATGCGCGTGCTGCTGCTGAAAGGACCTCGCTGAACAGCAAAATCACAGAGTGCTGTGTCACTGAGAAAGTAAAATCAAGATTATATCCGATTTGGTTTTTCACTTACTGGAATTAAAGACCATTGGTACCTACCACGTGTGTTTGTTTCTCATTTGGGTGGGGTTCCTGCAGACAGTTTTCGAGGCCTCTTTTGTTTAGAGGTGGAATGCGAGAATGATGTGGCTTCACTGGAACTGGCATTGTAAGTAAAACGTGAAGAGAATACCAAACGTGCTTTTCTAAAGTCTAAGTGCAGCTCCCAGGGGTGCCGCCCACCCCTCAGGAGGCAGCCCCCCAGAGCTGTGAACCCCACCGAGAATCCCAGCGCAGCCCGGCGTGCATGCGGGGAGTGAGGTCTCCAGCCATGGCTCCTGTGAGCGAATAGCAGCCTCTGCCCCAAACAGGCAAGAAAATCGAATTTGAGAGGGGCCGGGAGAAGGGACTAGGCCGAATCAGCACGGCACACGCGGTCGTTATCTGGGGGAAGACCCACGGTGGGTCACAGAGTCAGCTTAGCGGCTGTGGACCCACCATTGAAAACCGAAAGCACACCCTCGGTGTGAGCCGCGCTTCAGGAGGGTAAGTGCCGCCTGTGAAACCATCATAGAAACATACATTCTGTGAAACCGGCGTGACTTGATATCAAAACCGGATAAAGATGTTACAGGAATATAAAACCACAGAGCAATGTCTGATGAACAAACGTGCAAAAATCCTTAATAGAATCTTAGCAAATTGAATGCAACAAGATCTTTAAAGAAGAGTGATACATCACAACCAAGTGGGGATTACTCCAGTGACACAAGTTTCGTTCACATTCGAAAATCAACCAACATAATGTACTGTGTTAATGGCCAAAAAAGGGGCGCCTGGGTGGCTCGGTCGGTGAAGCATCCGACTCTTGGTTTCGGCTCGGGTCGTGATCTCACGGTTCATGAGCCCCCCTTCGCTGTGCTGACAGCACGGAGCCTGCTTGGGATTCTCTGTCTCTGCCCCAACCCTGCTTGCATGAGTGCTCTCTCTCTCTCTCTCTCTCTCTCTCTCTCTCTCTCTCTCAAAATAAACAAACTTTTAAAAGGCCACAAAGAAAAACAAAAAGTATGATAAACTCAAAATTGCAACAAGAAAAAAGAACGTGTTTGACAAATCTAACATCCATTTCTGAGAAAAACTGCAAAGCACGAATGGAAGGGAACTCCCTCAACCCGATAAAGGGCATCTGGGAAGTAACCACAGCGAGCATCATACTTAACAGCACAAGACTGAATGTTTTCCCCAGGTTAGGAAAAGGGCAAAGATCTCCACCATCACCATGTCTGTCTGACATCACACCGGAGTCTCTATGCAATACGACGAGCAGGAGAAAAGACATTCACAAGGAGACAAAAGTGCAGACAGTATGATCTATGTAGAAAATCCTACGGAACCTGGAAAAAAGCTAACAAGCGACTTCGGCGAGGTCACAGAAAAGAACAGCACACACATACCGCTGTCTTCCCATACACCGGCAGTGGACGTGTATATGCTGCCGTTAAAATACGATACGTTTACCACCACTCAAAATACGCCGAGGTCTGAACTTAACAAAACGTGCATCTGACACGTATGTCGGGTATCATACTGAACATCTTCCCTGAAAATCCTCGGTGCTCCGCCTGTCCCTCCCCTCCCCGCCCCTCAGGAAGCCACTGACTTCTCCGTTTCCATGATTTTGCTTTTCCCGGAATGTCATACGGTTGGAATCACACAGTGTGTAGCCTTTTCTGACTGGCTTCTTTCTCTTGGTAATATGCGACTAAGCTTCCCGCATGTGTCCCCAGGGCCTTGGGAGCTCATTTCTTTTTAGCCCTGAATAATAATATTCTGCTGTCTGGGTGGTCCACACCCACCGAGGGCATCTTGGCTGCTTCGAGCCTGGGCGATTGTGAATAAAGCTGCCATAAACATCCGTGTGCGGGTTCTTGTGTGGACGGAAGTTTTCTACTTCTTTGGGTAACTGCCAAGGACATGACTGTGGATCGTGCGGTAAGAGTATGTTTACTTTTGTAAGAAACCACCACGCTGCCTTCACGAGCGGCCTCGCCATTCCGCATTCCCGCCGGCCAGGGTGAGCGCTCCTGCCGCCCACGCCCTCGCCAGCGTCTGGGGTCAGAGTTCTGGGTTTGGGCCCTTCTGAGAGAGGTACTTGGCGGCCTTTGGAAGACTCCGTCACGGCGCCAGCCGGGTGGCGGGAGAAGCTTGCAGGGCTGGGGCGCTGCCTCTCAGGACGCACGCTCGGGGTCAGCACCAATTTATGATGCTCTTTCTCCACCGCCGGGATTCGTGGGTCTGGGAACCAAGGGCTGGAAATGGGGTGGCGCCTCTCGCTGTTACCTCTGCTGACCCACTAGCTGGATCTTTGCTGCCCGTTCCTGCCACTTCTGGTTCTAGAAGAGTCAGTTCAAAGGGAAGAGAGCTTCCTCTAGAGGACGCAGTGATGGTCTCGCGGGGCTGTCGGCGGGGACGGCCACCTGGCCACTTCGGCCCCTCCATGCCAGTGAACGAACGGGCAAAGGAGGGAGACTGCCCTGGCCGGGGTGACCCGGCCTCCTAGCAAGGGCAGTGAGGCTGCTACTTGTCAGTGAGGGTCAGGAGAACACGCCTGAGATGCTGGAGCGTTCCTGGGGCCACCTCTCGGTAACCCCCAAGTCCTGTGGTTGAATCAGTGAAGCCACCACGAGGCAATTCAGGCGGGATCGCCGATAGTTCGGGCCCGAAGGAAGGACGCTCTGGGGCACCCACCAGGCAGGGAGTCTAGACCGGCTGAGGGGCTCCAGGACCAAGGGAGCGTGGACTGGATGGCGAGGAAGCCAAGAGACCCTGGTTACGGCCACATGGCCCGCTGCAGAGGTGACCACCCCAGAAGTGTCCCTTCCTGCTTCGGAGATAACATACATGTGTGTGCTTATTAACCGCATACTCTTGTTTTCTTCTGCCCTCTTGACCCTCTTGTCTGACATCGGGTGTGTTGAGAGTGGCTGACCTCATCCCAAGCTCCAGGCGGGAGTGTGGGCCGGTGGAGAACACCGAACTTGAACTTCGCCAGGGCAAGGAGGGACTGTCTCCTCCTGGGAGTGGGCATATTTCCGGGATGGCTGCATCCAGTTAGGTGGGAGCGCCACTCTGCCATTGTGTTTGTTTAGAGTGTATGGTTTATTTGTTTTTATTAAAAAAATTTTATTTAATGATTATTTACTTTTGAGAGAGAGAGGGAAAGACGGAGTATGACTGGGGGAGGGGCAGAGAGAGAGGGAGACCCAGAATCCAAAGCAGGCTCCAGGCTCCGAGCTGTCAGCACAGCGCCCAACACGGGGCTCGAACTCACGAACCGCGAGATCATGACCTGAGCCGAAGTTGGATGCATAACCGACTGAGCCACCCGGGCACCCTTGGAACTTAAGGTTTAAAAGGCGGCTTTGCGGGGCGCCTGGGTGGCGCAGTCGGTTAAGCGTCCGACTTCAGCCAGGTCACGATCTCGCGGTCTGTGAGTTCGAGCCCCGCGTCGGGCTCTGGGCTGATGGCTCGGAGCCTGGAGCCTGTTTCCGATTCTGTGTCTCCCTCTCTCTCTGCCCCTCCCCCGTTCATGCTCTGTCTCTCTCTGTCCCAAAAATAAATAAACGTTGAAAAAAAAAAAAAATTTTAAAAGGCGGCTTTGAGCAGGCTTGGGGGCCAGTCTGGGGGCTGTGCTGGGGGCCGGGCTGGCGGAGCAGGAGGCCCTCTCCCGCATATTCCCAGTTCGGGGGGTCACCAGAGGCACTTGTACGTGAGATCCAGACACCGGAAGAGAAGCCCCCGCCGGCTGCTTTGCAGCACCGAGGGGTCTTGTGCGTGGCGGCTCACGTGGCTGGCGTGGGCTGTGGCTGGGCTACGTGAGCCACGAGAACGCACCAGCACACGTGTCTCTCTCACTCCTCCCACCTTGGAGGCGAGGGCATCCTGCCGGAGAAGCCGGAACGACAGACGACCCCCTGCCCCGGCCTGACCTTGCTTCCCCTTGCCTCTGCCTGTCTCGCAGACTCGGAGCTCTGGCCTGCGGGGCGCGGACCACGGGCTGCCCACAGCGTCACCCTGCGGCCACGGCAGGCAGGGTAGGTGCCATGAGGAGCCTCCCTGATGCCTGTCTGTCTGTCCATCCTGTACCCCTGTCTTCAGGGCCCTCTGTGCCCGGGATGACCCACGCAAGAAGAGATCATGAAGAAGCGAGTTGCGCCCACGGCACTCGCAGTCAGGAAGCTGTTTGCCGAGCGTCGCGTTGTCGCTGTGGTTTGTGAGCTTTGTTCGCTCCTCAAGGTGGACGAGGACTGAGGGAATCTGATAAACCTTTGTTACAGGTGTGAGTTTCATTAGCCACTTAGGAGGCTTCTATTAAGTATCTTTGTAATTGATATCTAAGTATTTGGAAATTTACTTTTTTAAGTTTCTTTGTTTTGACGTACATATACAGAGGGAGTACGTGGACGGGGGGTGGGGGGGTGGGCAGAGAGAGAATCCCAAGCAGGCTCCACGCTGTCAGCCTAGAGCCCCACGCAAGGCTGGATCTCACGAACCTCGAGATGGTGACCCGGGCTGAAATCAAGAGTCGGACGCTCAACCAAGTGGGGCGTTCTGCTGACGGAGCCATCCAGGCGCCCCTGGAAATTTAATTATTATTAAATACTGATTATAAGGACGCTAAACATTTAATTTCGAGTTTAAATATTTATTTAAGAAACATCGTTCCCTAGATTTGTAAGACAAAGAAATGGGACGGGGAACAAAATGTGAGTTTCCCTCTGCTTTCCAAAAGATTTCTCAGCTATCAAAACATCGATTAGTCCGACGCACGCGCGCGCACGCACGCAGAAGGAAAGACGAACCAGGGGAAAGTTCTAGGCAACCGCTTCGAACTTGCGAGAAATGAGAGTGAGCACGGGCTGGCAGAAGCCAGAGCTTCATGCTGCCCTGGTCGGGGGCAAGGTGACAGGCATCAGGAGCGGTAGCGGGGACAGACGGTCTCCAGTGACAGCCTGCTAAATCCCAACACGGCGAAAGCAGCCAGGGGTAGACCAAGTCCCTTCCGGAGAAATTCGGGGGAGGAGTTCCAGGAAAAGGGGCAGGACAAGGAGGCAGGATCCGCAGGGCAGGACAGACAAGGGGTCATCCAGCCGCGTGGCAGAGACAGAACGAAGGAAGTGGCAGAGGAAAGACCCCAGACCCAGGTCAGAGGGCGCCCCCCCCCCCGTTCTGTTTTTTTTAAAGAAGAAGAGATGTTCACTTATTGCTGTATAATTACAGATACGTGGGGGGTCTTTTCTGAAATCAAAGGCGAGTCGCTGCCGGAATAAGGCTTTGCCGTATTCCGGGCGAAAAAAGCCGGACTGCTGCAGAATCACCTCCAGAGTTGAGCTCCTTTCTTTTTGTCCCTGATGTGTGTGCACATGCATGGGTGTGAGTGCGCGTGAGTGTGCATGCGCACACGTGTGTGTGTGTGTGTGTGTGTGTGTACAAGTGCAGCTGCGGGGGGTAGGACTCACCTCTGGTTGCTGCCAACGCGACACCCGGCCTCCACTCTTCGTCTGGGCGACACGGCGTCACTTCCAGTAACCGTCACTCGCTTGGGCATCTTCTGTGAGTTTTGGCACTTGCAAACAGCCACGCAGCCAACACCCCACCCCCGTGACTCCCTGGTGCTGCTCCCCAGCGGCGTGCTCCCCTCACCCCAGCCCCATCTATCCCTGCTGTCATGTGATGGGCTGGTGGCCTCCGGTCTGGCTTCTCCCCCTCGCTCGACGCGGCAGAGGCCCCCGCACCGCGGCCCGTGCCCGCTCGTGCTCACTTTCACGGCTGGGCTGCGGCTGAGCCCCGGCTGGGACATGCGTGGACAGAGGGGACTTCGGGTGGTCTCCTGGTTTGGGCAGTTATGAGTAAGTCACTGTAGATGTTTGCTTACAGGTTTTCGCGTGTGCAGAAGTCTTCCTCCGTGTAGGGCAGCTTCCCACCCTTTGAAAAACGGCGGCTCCCCAAGAAGCCCCTCCAGACTTTTCTCGGCGCTGGGCCCTTCGGAGGGCCACAGACCGTTGCAGTAGCTAAGACCTGTACCCCCAGAACCAGCCTTGGCCCCCACGGGGGTGACACTGCCCTGCGGATAACGCATGCTTTGGGGGCATGTGTCCAGCAGGGCGCCTGCTGGGTGGCGTGGAAGGTGACGGAGAAGTCACTGATAGGAACCGGGCACTGCCTGCCTGGCTGTGGCTCCGGCTGCCCTTCCTCGCCGCGGTGCTGACCCCTCCTCTGGTTTTCTGGCAGGCCCGGACTCGTTCCTGTGCAGCAAGGGGTGGCCGTGTGACACGGCGTGGCGACAAGATATAAGCAAAAGTTTCAACCAGGAGGGCAGATGGGGCAGGGCTGCCCTGCTACGGCTCTGTCTCTCGTGCTGGCTTCCTCCCAGAACAGTGAGATGATGATGTCACGCCTGCAGGGGCAGCCTTCTTGCAACCATGAGGACAAAGTCACAAGCTGAGGACGGGGCTGTCAGGGACACGGAGGCCGCTCTACCCACTGGGACTGCCTGCCTCTAGGTGCGTGTGAAGCACGCAGACATACGCTAGGCGGTCTCTGTTCATTGGGCTTTTCCTAAATGCGTGTCCTTGGTGATGCACCCGAACATCAGCAACACGTGCACATAAGAAAGGGGCTGGAAATACCGCTAGGAAGCCTTGTGTCTGGATGTTTCTGGATGACCACATTCACGGGGAGGGGATGGCAGATCTTCATTTTCCTCATATGCTCCTTTCATTTCCTACATGCTCCGCGGTTGATGCTTAGGACCTCACGGATCTACAGGGAGCATTCATTCTCTTGAAAGGAGAAGATACAAACCTTGTCAACAATGGGAAAAATACAAAATGACTTAAAAAAAAAAATTTTTAATGTTTATTCATTTTTGAGAGACAGAGCATGAGCAGGGGAGGGGCAGGGAGACGGGGAGACACAGAATCGGAAGCAGGCTCCGGGCTCCGAGCTGTCGGCACAGAGCCCGACGCGGGGCTAGAACCCACGAGCCGTGAGATCATGACCCGAGCCGAAGTCGGACGCTCAACCGAACCGACTGAGCCACCCAGGTGCCTCCAAAATGTCTTTTGATGAATATTTGATGCCTTTGGGAATTTCCCAGGACAAAGCAAATTAAAAAAAAAAAAAGATACAAGAATGTATAGAATCCCAATTTTGTAAACAAAAGAAAACAGAGGGGAAAAAGATTCGGGGAAGGAGGGCCGCATCCTCAAGCCAGACTCCTCGCTATTCGGGTTTCTGGAGACCCACGTGCAGCTCAGGGGTCCCGTTGGCTAAATGGGGTCACAGGCTGGAGGGGTGTCGGGGGTGGCAGGCGGCAGGGTGAGGACAGAGCATCCTGGTGCCGTGGAGCGTGGGAGACACAGGCCCTGGGGTGAACACAACTGAAGGCAAACATCTGAGCAGTGAGCGTACGAAGGACTGAGAACTTGAAAACGGGGCCCAGTTTCCCGACGTTCCGGGGACATCCCTCTGACAGCACTGTGCAGGCCTGGGCGCCGTGCCCGGCCTCTTCGGTGTCCCCGGTCAGCTCTGGGTACGGCGGCCCTGCACCCGGCCAGGCCTGGCCCCTCGCGGTTCCCCGCAAACAGGCCGCCCGCCTCCGTGCGCCTTTGTGGGCCGTCTCGGCTCAGCACACCCTTCTGAGGCAACAGCGGCCTGGGGGGCCGGGTGCTGCCCCCTGCGGAACCCTCCTTGGTTGCTCTGTGTCCAGGGGCCCTCCCTGGTTTGCCCTGTGCTGGGCCGGGACACCTGCCAGCCACTGGTGACAGGACACCCAACAGGACGGGAGCGTCCTCAGGAAGGATGTTCTCTCTGCCTCTGCTCACAGCGGGGCTGGGGACGCGCCTGCTGAGAGAGTGAGCTTCTGGGACACGGGGTCATCGGACTGAGGTCAACTGGGGGGGCAGCTGGGCGCTGAAGTTCCAGGGCAACGCCCACGCCGTGTCCTTTGCCCCGGCAGTGGCCGCGTGTAGGTTTGGGAGCCGTTCCCCTCGCCCTGAAGGCACCGTGTCTGCCTGCCGGCTCGGCCACGGCCACCCACTCCACCCGCGGCACCGGAGCCTGGGCCACGGGCTCCACCACACCTCCAGGCCACGGCGGCCACGGCACCAGGCACCGCTCGAGCAGGCAGAGCGGTAGGGTGGGTCACCCGACTCAAAGTCGGGGGGGGGGGGGTCGTCGGCACAGGGCAGGGGTGGGCGTGTGTGAGCCCGCCGAGGGGCCCCCCAGCCCCAGACTCCCGACAGGGGAAGTGACACAGGCGCGGCAGAAAACCTTCTGTAGATGTTTATTCTACTTCAAGTAACAAAACCTATGCAGTTCCGTGTTTTAATGTACAGTGATATAATACTTTGTAATATAAAATACAATTTACAGAAATTTCTATCAAGTAAACCTAAAGAAACACACTTGATTTTTACATTTGTGTATTTAAATTAGAAAAATTTGTTTTACATGTAAAAAAACCCTTCGCATCGTATGAGACGTTGGAACTTTCAGCACTCGGCTGCGGTGTCACCTGACGTTTGCTCTGGAATCCCAGTCCCTCCAAATCACTAAGTCCTCCGTGTTCTTACCATTTGTACGTTTGTGCTAGAAAGTGAAAAATCTGTAGTGATGTACGATGGAACAGACTCCAAAGAATGAATGAAATTCTCTCATTTTACACTTGCAAAAGTAAGTTTATGAAAATATAAAAAATTATCAAAGTGTATTTGTACAAATAAATTAGCAAGGTTTCCTCCCTCTCACGCTCCGGAAGTACCTGCAAATACGCCACAGAAGGCAGGCCGCCGTTTCAGCCAACAGCTTCCTGAGTTGTAGCTCTCTAACTACGATCACTGGTTTCCGTCCCAGACTTCGCACAAGTACTGTTCCGCTTTCAATGACAAACTCTAAAATGCATCACCGGACAGTGTAACCGTCTGGAGCTGGTGCCCTTTCCCTGGGACACAGGAAGGACTGCTCAGAGGGTCGGGTTTCACAAACAAAATGTTCCTGATCGTTCAAGTCCAAGTAACCCCCCTCCCCCCACCCTCTTTTTAAAGTACACTTAATTGGCTTATCTTCTCACTTTCTTTAGGCCGGTAAAGGTTACACCTTTTTCAATAGATTGCTATTTAAAATGCAACAATTTCTACTTGGACAGATGTTGCTTTCAATCACGTTTTTGAAAAAAAAATGTATAAGGTGATATATAAAAACTGAGCAAAACTAAGAAATGTTTTGTTTCCTGGTTGAAATTTGCAATTCAAATTTCTTTAGGACAAAAGGAAAATGCATTTGTGGGCTTTTGTGCATCTGACACCCCAGGGAGCGAGCAGAAAGCAGGCCACCCGCCCGCCCCCGAGCACTACACCTGTGACACCTGTGACAACAGCTTCTGGAAACAGAAATACAGGTGAGAGGTCAGCGAAGGTATGGCTCTAGGGTCCACTGAAATTCCCTTAAAAGTTACTAGACTCAAGTTATTGGAAAAGATAACTTTATAATTTGAAAAAGCAATATGCTTCTGTAGACGCTTTCCCATTTCAGTGATTTTAAATGGAAACATTCAGTTCTCAGTTTTTTTTTTTTAAAAAGCAACAGAATTGTAAAGATGTGAAAGTTTGTAAGAAACCACTATACACAAAATTACAGCAATCGTCGAAGTCCAGAACGTTCTATTCTGCATCGCAGTTCGTAGCTCTCTGCACACCCAGGCGCTCACCACGACCCGGGCGCCGGCCCCGCGGGAGCGTTGCGCGGCCGGCGCTAGGTCTGGGTGGCGGGGGTGGCGGCCCGAGGCGCCTCGGCTTTGGGGTCCCGGGCGCCCTCCTTGCTTTTGCTGCGGTCCTTGCGCTCCCGGCCGTGCTCGCGGGTGCGGTCCCGGCCGCGCTCCCTGCTGCGAGACCTCTCCCGCTCCCGCCGGCGCTCCCGGTCCCGGTTCCGGCTGCGCTCCCGGCTCCGGCCCCATTCGGCCGCCCGCTCCGGCTCCCGCCCTCGGTCCCTGTCGGCGCCGCGCTCCCGACTCCGGTCCCACTCGCGGCCCGGGTCCTTGTCGCGGTGACGGCCCCGCTCGTGGCCCCGGTCCCAGTCCCGCTCCCGGCTCCAGCGCCGCCCCCGCTCCCGCCGACGCTCCTCCAGGGCCCTGCCCGGCCGGCTCTCCGGCGGCGCGGCCTCGGGCTCCTCCAGCGGCTTCTCTTTGGGCCCGGCTTCGAACCGCTCCCTCTGCCGCCCTTCAAAGGCCTGGCTTCTGTACTCGTGGCCCTTGCCCTCGCGGAAGTCGGCCTCGGGGCCCTGCGCGGGCGCCTCTTCCCAGCGCTCCGGCCGGTGCGGCGGCGGGTGGCTGGGCAGCTCCAGCAGCGGCCTGGGGGCCGGCTTCAGCCCCGGGGCCGGCGGGCCCTGGAAGTGGAAGCGGGGCGGTGCGGGCTCGCTCTTCTCGGGGAAGGGCGCCGACCCTCTCGGCCCGCCGAACGGCAGGGGCGCTGGCGCCCGGGGGCCGGCGAATCTCGGGGGCGAGCTCACCCTCTGCTCCTCGAACTGCTGAGGCTGGATCCCCCTGGGCCCCGGCATGAAGTTTGGTGCCTGGGCTCTGGGTCCTTCGAACTGACCGGGATGCGGCCCCCTCGGGCCCACGAAGTGGCCGGGCGGGGGCCCTCTCTGACCTCCAAACTGAGAGGGAGGGGGACCTCCTCTGGGGCCCTTAAACTGTGACAGCAGAGGCCTCCTCTGGCCTCCGAACTGGAAAGGCGCCGTGCCTCTGCCCGCCATGAAGGGGGCTTGTTCTGGTCCCTCGAACTGAGAGGGGGGGCCGGCCATCTCGTCGTACGGGCCGTCCTGGAACTCCCTCTTCTCCCCGTGGGGGTCCTTCCGGTCTTCGAATTGGGGTGCTGCTCCCCTGGGCCCCCCAAGGTGGGAGGGGGAGGGGCCCCTGCTGTCCCCGTAGGGAGGGGGCCCGTGTGGCCCTGACAACAAGGAAGGAATGGGCCCCTTCTGAGCCCCGAACCTGGCTGGCGGAGGCCCCCGTGGCCCATCGCTATTGGAAACCATACTCTCCTCTGAGAAAGGAGGAACGGACCCCCTCGGTCCTGGGAAACTGGGGCCATGAAGCCCAGACGTTCCGAAAGCACGTGGTGCCGGCTCCCGCTGGCCCTGGGGCGCGGGCGGAGGGCCCCCCACCCTCTGTCCAGGTGCCGGGAGAGTGGCGGCCCCCTCGCCGGGTCTGCACTGCGGCTCCCTGTCTCCTTCAGGCTCGACGGTCGGGTGGTCGCTTTTCTCGGCAAACTGAGCGTTCCTCGGATCCTCGTACTGGGACGAGCCGAGCGCTTTGTCCTGAGAGGCACCAGAGAAAGGGTCCCTCCCGCCGGCAGAGGGGAAGCTCTGGGCGTCGCCGTGCAAAGGGAAGCCGGGCTGGAAGGCGGCTGCGCCGGGGGGCGTGGGCAGCAGCACCTTGCGGGCAGGTCTGGAGCCCGCCGAGGGGGCGCCGCCGTCCACGGGCGGCGGGACCGGGCTCGCGGGGGGGTGTTCGCGCTTGGGGCCGTCTGGCTTGGCCTGCGGGGCCGCCTCTGCACCCTCCTCCCGGGCCGCGGGCGGCCTGGAGCCGGCCTCACCCTCGCCGTGCTCTGCGGCCAGCCGCCGGGCCTGCCGGGGGTCCCGGTTCTGCCGCGGGTCGCAGCCGGGGCCGGGGCCGGGGCCCGCCCCCGCAGGGGCGCCGGGGAGCGCGGGCGGGCGGCACGCGACCTGCTGCTCCGGCGGGAACAGCTCGGCCTGGGGCAGGGACTTCGGGGGCGGCGACAGCAGCGCGTCGGCCACGGAGAAGTGCGCCATGGAGGCCCCCACGGCGGCCCTCTGCTGCCGGAGCGCGGCTTCCTGCTCCTCCACCTGCCTCCTCTGCTCCTCAATCTGCTTGTTGAGCTCTTCGATCATCTGCTGCTGCTCGACCAGGGAGGGGGCCGCTCCGGCGGCCGTGGGCTCGCCGGGCCTCTCGGCGGAGCCGCCCTTCCCGTCCGCACACATCCTGTTGGGCAGGTCGTCGATGGCCACCTTGGCCTCTTCCAGGATGGTCTCATCCTCCGGGTCATAGGCCACCTCCTCCCGCTCGGCCGTCTCTGGGGCCTTGTCCCCATCGGGGCGCCTCCCGCGCTCGAGCTGAGCGTCACAGGCTCTGTCGGGCCCGTACTCCTCTTCGGGGTCATACGGTCTGTCATCTTCCTCGTCCTCCAGAGCTCTGTCTCTTGAGAACTGACCGAACTGCTGGACGATCGGGTCCAGTAAAGGCGCCGCGGGCAGCCCGCCGTCGGCCGTGGCTTTGGGGTCTTGGTGGGAGGCCGGTGTGGACCCCACGGGCTCTCTGGCAGGGGGGTCAAAGGACTTCTTCTTCCCAAAGAGCGTCTGCAGGATGTGTTCCAGGGGCGAGGCTGTCTTCGACGTGGAGGGGTTGGCGGAGGGAGAGGCCACGGTGACGGCCGCAGTGGCGGGTGAGGACGCCGTGGTAGTGCTCGTGGCTCCTGGTTTGAGCGACGACAGGATTTTCAACACGGACGACGACGCCGGGGCACTGGGTGGCTCGGGCAGAGGGGGCGGCGGGGGAGGAGTCCCTGGGGGTGTGGTGCTGCCGGCCACGTCCCCGGAGCAGGCCTGGAGCTTGGGGGGTTTCCTCTCAGACTGCGGGGCTGCAGGCACTTTGGGATAGACAGAAGCCTCCGTTTCTTCTTGGGCCTGAAGTCGGGTCCGCTTCTCCTCTACCTTATCTAATTCTCCGGCACTTGAAGGGCGTTTTATTCTCTGACAGATCACCAACCCGAGGATGATGTTGGGGCGCGGTGACTCAAGACCTGAAAAACAAAACATTTGTGCAGAGTTCAGAATTTAACGTCGGCCTTTATTCTCCAGACGTAAACCCTGTCAAGGGCAGTGATGGGGCACGTTTCAATAGGAAGGAGGAAGAAACTCGCTGGCAAAACACAATCGAGTGTTTGAACGCTTATTGCAAACAAAAGACCCCGGGGCACACCGTTGCCTCCGCCGTCCAGCCCCCACGTCACAGCCACAGAACCCAGGGCCCAGTTCATGAGTCAAGTCATCCCAATGAGCAGAGCCTACGTTACAGATTTAAAGATCACACGTAATTAAAGCAATGGCATGACGGAGGAGGCCGGCGAGGCCAGCGTGCAAACGTCAGCATCTGCTGACCTAGAAGAGACGAAGCGTGTGCGCACCAGAATTTTTTTTTTTTTTTTTTTAAACAAAATCTTAGCTCTGTTCTTTTACTTGCCTCTCACTACACATCAGAAAGGTAACAGCCCTTCCTGGAACTCACGCACTGCGCTACGTAATTCAAGCTACACGTACGAATACCGAAGGTTCCATCAGGGAGCAGTTCCATGGCTTGTTTGCAACGACCCCCTCAGCACGTGCCATTAGGGAAGGTCACCCAGCTGCTGGAGTCACAGTTACAGTTAATGGGAAAGACCAAGCTGACCGAAAGGGCTATGATAAACACCCTTGTAGGTTTAGAAGGGACTTCTGTTAACATCAACAAGGGCCAAGTCCTGCTCAGTCTCTGTGAACACGGGACAGGGTGCTTAAAGACAAGGGCGGGGTGTTCCGTGAAGAGCAGGCCGCATAGGAAAGCTCCTGGGCACAGGATGGTTCTTAAAAATACCCATTTCTTAAATAAAAAAGGCTTACTCCGTCCTAAACTGTGCGTTTTATCAAGGGTGTTAATAGTTCGGTAACCACACTCACAATAAATCCAGAATACCAAAAGAGGGACGACAACAACAAAACCCCGCCACCCCAAGTCACAAAGCAGTAATTTTAGGGACAAATGACACACAAAGAACAAAAACTTATGTCACTAGCATATTTAAAATCAGATCGTATAAACTCAACTGATAACATCACCGTAGAATGTGGACGTTTATGCACGTGGTACGTATACATTCTCGACTTACTAAAAATCAGTAGTTTCCCTATTCCTTTTGGTTTTAAAGATGATCACAAGTCACTTGAAATAGTTCTCTGTGGGTGCCATTATACAATTCTCAAACGTCTGTTAACCTCCCTAAATTCCGACAGAGATGGGTTGATAGGTTGAGCACTCGAGGGTTGGTGGATGGCCCGTCCAGCCCCTGAGGAGGAGTATCAGGGGCGCCAGAGAGCTGGGGAACCCCAGCATCTGCGCAGACAGCATACTGAGACCCTCCTTCCCTCCCAGGTTGGGCCTCCTGCCTCATAGCTGATGTGCGAGAGCACAGATGTCCATTGAAGACATCCGCTCGTAACACACCAGGACCTCGCCATCACCTCAAGAGACATGGCTTCTAGAACGTCCTCTCCCTGTCCCCCCCCCCCAGCCCCCCAACAAAAGCTGTGTATCCAGGAAAGGAAGAGCCAGGCAAAGGAGGGAACAGACTGGAAAATCAGGCAGCCCACACTGTGCCACATGGCAAACGTTTCTGCTCAGCAGACCTGAGGGTTAATCTATCAAGTTCATTTCCTAATTAACACGAGTCAAGGATAACTTACAAGGGCACTCCTCTCACCGCAGCAGTTTACTGGACATCTGACTGCTTACTCAGACCCAGCCTGGGGTTTGGTCGATTGCTAACATGGCTACCTGGCCCTTCTGGACCGCGGGTCGGCTGGCTGCCAGCGGCCCCAGAGCCTGCAGACCTGCTCTGCGAGCCTGGCTCTCCCTGAAGAACCTGACACGAGAGCCACGGTGAAGGAATGCGCTCAGCCACGTGGGTGGGTGGGTGCGAGCCAGGGCCGGGGAGCCTTGGTGAGGGGGAAGTCCCCGGGACCTGTACTCCACGCAGGGAAAGCCCAACTGGGGCTTGTGGCTCGGGGTCAGGCCCCAGAGGTCAGTAAGCTGTGCATGGCAGGGAAGTCATGGTGTTAAACCCGGGGAGGCTTGGGTCTCAGTCCTGGCGAAGCGTGCCTTCACAAGGGAAACTTACAACGGGTGAATATGCAGACTAGAGGGCGATCACTACACCCCTAACCTCGGCAGCCCTCTGCAGATTCCAGCCTCTGCTGTCCTATTCATCACGGGGGAAGACGGTTAAGTCACTCAGCATTTACATTTGTTTTGAGAACAGCAAGCTCGCCAGGCACTGGCATCTAATTAAGTAGCTTTCAACTCTCGACCGGACTGCATCTGCACCTATCTGTAAACAGCCTAACGAGGATCGGTGTTAAGTTTTGAATTTCACCGAGACTTTATGCCTACGTCTGTTCTGAAGCAGTCGGATCTCATCACCCGACGCGTGTGTTCGTGTCACGGCTGCATTAGTATCTGAAGTGTAACTGGCACAGTATCTGAAGTGTAAACGGCAGTAACTTGACGTTCGTGGAACAAACAGTAAAATCTGCTAATCTAGTGGCCTCAGAATCGGCTTTTAGATCTTTACTGACGTGAGGGTGCGCCCCAGGTTCACCCGGGCTCCTGCTGCCACAAGGGGGGTGGCAGGCGAGGCGACAGGGGGCAAGATCAGACGGGTGCCCCCATCTGGGAGGCAGTAGGGGGCCGGCTCTCCTCCAGAACGCCCGTCGCCCAGCCAGGGCCCTCTGCAGGCCTGCCCGCTGCCGAGTGCTCCTCAGGAGAGGAGAGGGTGCGGTGGTGGTGACCGCACTGGCTGCAGCCCAGGGCACAGGGCTGCTTCTCCGGTTTTGCCAAATTCCTCCCTTCGTCCATCATTAGAAGCAGAGATGCCTACTTACCCCACCGCCCTTTGGAGGGTTGTTGTTAGGTTTGTAACTCGCAAAGCAGATGCAAACAGGCAACTAGGTGGGTGGGCGGGTGGGGGGTGCCGTCCCACCTCCAGAGGGGTGTCGGTCGGGCTCAGCAGGGGCGTCGGCACCCACGCCCTCTAAAGTGCCAGGGCAATGGGTCTCCGGGGTGTGTTGCACGGAAAACAAGCCCGGTTGGCTTTATGCGGGCATCCCTGAGTGCTCTTGGTGGGTCTCCAGCCTCAGCCTCTGTGGCTAGACTCACACCACCCGTACAGAAACAGTGGACCAACCCAGGGACAGGGGCATCTGCAAGGTCGTGTGCCAGCAGGTTTCTGACATGAGACCAAAACCAGGGCTTGTATCCAGGTGTGTCAGCAGCAGGGATGCCAGGGAAGGTGAAGGTGTGGGAAGCACACCCCTGTCCCCCCCGCCCCCCCCCACCCGGACACATCATGGGACAAAACTTAGTTTTAATAAGCCATCTGAAAGCTGACTCCTTAACCCCGGAACTATGAAAGTAGTGCTTTTACTCCTAAATCTGGTACCCTACACTATTCATTTTTTTTAAATGAAGACTCTCTTATGGTCTGAATCCATCAAGACAGAATTTTCACTCCTGCTAAGCAGAAACTACGTGGGAGTTAACAGGCCATGGTTCTTAAGTAGGACTGGTCCAGAAAGAGACTTGGCAAATACAGGGCAAGAGTATGTACCACCCCCAGCCCACTGCCACCACCACCACACACACGCGCGTGCGCGCGCGCGCACACACACACACACACACACACACACACGCCTCCGTCTAAGTCTGACTCCCTGAGACCCGTACGAAGCCACGGGGCTTAGCACACGTTTCAGGTGAAAGGAGAGTGCTGTCCGTCTTCGTCCAGGCGCTCAGAGCAGCACGGCCCTGCGCACCCTCAGCCGGGCTGCGCTCCCACGGCTGGGTGGCGTCGGCGCGTCCTCCGTCACGGCGGCCCTGCGACAAGAGCTACAAACGGTTCAAATTCAAACAAACAGTGACCAGTTTCTAGAAAATACTTTTATTGATTTCGAAGGAGAAAGAGCGATACATGGACTCAAGATCACGCTTGACTTTGAGGACAGTGTGAGCACAGCCACCGATTCACACCACACACACAGGAAAACCGAGGAATGCTTACCTGACAATCCTTCAACCCAGAGTTCCCAGCTAATTTAGAAAGCAGTGAAAATGAATACAGAAGCCGGCACCACGGCTTCACTCCAGGCAGACAGCCCTCGCCACTCAGCACCCGGGCAGGCGGTGTCCCTGCCGTCTACGGTGTGCGCCTCTTAGAAGCCCAAGGTCACCCAACAGGCGTCCCAGGCGCGAACCCGTGCCCTGGTTTCACTTGGGAGTGACGGGGCGCCCTGGCCTGGGTCCAGTCCTGTCGGGGTCACAGGGCACACACAAGACGAATGTCCAGCGTGCCCGGTCTTCCTTCCGCGTACAAGGCCTTGAGACGTGGAGAGCATCTGAGACCCACGTCCCCAGGGGAGAAGAGCCCTGTCAGCTCAGCTCGAGGCCACTCACATTAACGTCCCAAGTGGGAAACCGTCTGCTGGCCGAGGGAGACTCAGGCTTCCCAGGTGTCTTCTGAGATCACACTGTCAGGTGGTTAGAATGACACCGTGTGACAGAACATGACAACCTGGCATTTCTGGGGGACGAGTCACACAAATACGCACGGACGGAAACGTCCTCAGGAGCCGAGCGCGCTCTGGCTGTGCTCTGAAATGCCGCGTGGACACTCGGTGTGTGGGCTGAGGACGGACCGCGTGTGGACACGCTCTCCGTGGGTCCGGTCAGGAGCGTGGAGCTGCGAAAACACGCAGCACTGGCCAAGGGACAGGCTCACATAGAGTCCCTGGGTCAGGACGTGGTTTAAGCACCCTCTGGTGCCAACAGCCAGAGTCTGGGGAGAATCCCACGTCACCGAAACCTACTGGGCTCCCGAGCGCGGGAGGCGAGGGCACCTGTGATTTTCTACGGGAATAAAAGGGCTTTCCACAAAGGGAGCTCCGGGAAGAGCGCTGGTCGCTCCTGTGGCACCCTCCCTACCTCCACCCTAAGCTCCTCTTCACACCCTCCCCCTGCTCACACAGCAGGCCCCTCACCCAGACTGGTGGCTCCCCCGAGCCGCGGCCCTGCGTCCCGCCGAGGCCTGCGCTTTGTGCCCTGCTCCCTAGCGGGAGCATTTACTGGGTGTGTGACCTCAGGCCAGGGACAGCCGTGGGCAGGGCGGCGGCGGGAGTCAAGGGCGCCCCGGCCAGGCTGGGGGCAGTGCTGGCCGGACGGCAGGCTGTTCTGCTGAGGGACATCACTGCTGCCCTCCGACCAGCCTGTGCCACGGAGGACACTTCTGTGCCCCAGGAGAAACGTTCCCGCGCCCAGCCCCGCAGATGCGTGCACACGGGACACACACACCAGGACCCACACCCAGGCTTCCAAGCACACGCGCACACACACGCACACACCCACCACGAGGCCGGGACACACGAGCATCCGCACCCAGAGAGCGCCAAGTCATGTTACGAACACACGAGGCAGGTCAGGTAGATGACCCGGCCTGGGGCCAAGGCTGTTTCGCTGGGGAAGCGGATCACATACGCACAGATATCAATGGTAGGCAATGGCATCAGGAGAATAAAAAACATATGCTGAATGAGGTTAGGTTGAGAAGCCCTTAAAACACAGCTCTTTCAGGGGGCTCTTCGGGTGGTGCTGTAGTTTTGGGAGGGCGGGTGGCCGATCCCCAAGTGTGTCGGGGTGCTCAGCGGGTCGGGCGAGAGGCCCCACCCCGCCCGCCCCGCCCCGGAATGTCCCGTGGGGCCCCGGCCTCTCCACCAGCTGGGTTGCACCCACTGCGACTCCAATGGAGGGTCTCCTCTCCCATCCGCTGCAAGGAACCCGTGCCCGCCTAGCCACGGAGCCCAGCTCCCCACACCCCTGCCCAGGCGGAGCCCCCACACAGGCCCCGTCCTGCTCATCCCACAGCAGAGTCTCAGGGAGGCTCATGCTCTGCGGACCCTGCAGCGGGGACAGCTTACTCTTGTTCAGAGGGAGGCTGGGCATCCTCCCCCCCCCCCCCCCCCCCCCCCCCCCCCCCGCCCAGCTCTGCGGACACCTGTGTCTGTGTCAGCCAGGATCCCTACGCTTCCGCCACATTCTCCACACGAGCTCCTACACTGGCGACTGACCGGAGGTTCTCCACGGGGCCCGAGAGACCACTTTCTTCATCTTCGCCTCCAGGAGCACAGGACGGCGATCCAGGGAGCAGGCCAGCACACTTCACACAGCCGCTCGCCGAGAACCTCCACCAAGGTTCTTGCCGCCACCCGTCGTCGGGTGGCGTCTCTCCCCCCCACGGAGTGTGGGAGGGGACACCCTAAAGTACTTGGTTTTCATGTATTTGGCAGTGAGGTGACTCAATGCAGCGTGCCAGCAGACACGTGGCCCCGCGGTCACAGACACCCACCGCTACCGTCTGGGGCCTGCTTCTGACACGTAGGGACCTGGGCCGTGCGTGTGGCGTGGGAGGCACACTCTGGCCGAAGCAGCCCCGCGGGGCCCCGCTACGGTTTAGGTGGGGAGGGTCCGGCGCGTGGCTGTGGCGGGAGCGCCTGCCAGGACCGGTGACGGGGCCAAGGGTACGGAGGTGCCAGGTCCGGGCGGCGCCAGCAATGGCCCGGCGCTCGGCCGCTGCCCCCGGAACAAAGCACCTCAAAAAGAGCCCACCGTGCGTCAGATACGGTGCCCTGCGGGCGTTCTCAATCCTTTGGGGACTTCATGGCCAAGGAGACACTTCAATGTGGGCGCCTTCTGCCAAGTGTGCGGCTAGTCACGTGCCCCTCCCAGCCCGGGTGCCCCTTGGAATCGCCCTCAACCCCTTGACAAGTCTGAATCGTTGGGTGTTTCGCTTAAGACTAATTTGCAAGTAATCCTCCAAAAGCAGAACTTTGTAAGGAACGGACAGACAGAGCTGCTCTCCTGCGTCTCCTGGGAGGGAGGAGAGGAACCCGCCTGGCGCGCGCGCAGCTCTGAGCTGTCGGTAAAGCGCAAGCACCCGCGAGCCCACGTCAACGGTTACCTTCCTCTGCGGCTCTTCTGCGCTTCCATGGGCCCGAGGCCATGACAGGGGTTTTCCCCTCTGCGAGCCACTTGCTAAGACAGTTCGTGCCAGCGGTGAGGGTATTTCTGGTGCACCCCGCCATCCCCGGGACCCCAGAGGCCGAGTCCTATAGCTCAGCACGGCTTCACCTGCATTCAGCGCTCTTGCCGCTACAAAGCCTGTGAGCAGCTCGGGAGGACGTGGCGTTGGCGGGAAAGGGACGTGTGGGATCAGGCGTCACCACTCAGAAAACTGGCGCTTACCTGGTCCCTCAAAGGGCAAGAGTTTGGATGGAACAGGGTCCTTGGCGCTCAGCGGGATCAGGTAGAGGTCCTTGACGTGCCTGCTGTTATTAGCTACGACACCGAAGCGGCCGCGGCTGCTAAAATAGGAGTAGAGAGAGATATAGGCCACCTCCTCCTCCTCGGTCGCGGGGTGGAAGCGGATGAGACACAGCTCCTGCGGCACAAACAGGACGAGAGCACGTTGGCCTGCGGTTACCGGAGAAGGCGTCCGCGCTCAGCCTGCACCTGAACCTCACCAGCAGTCTCACAGGAGAGGGACAAGAGCTCCCCGGACTCGGTTCCCACGGCCCTGCCGGCCCGCACGTTGGGACAAATGCTAGGGACGACACGGTGTCCAGGATCAGGCTGCTGGACTCCAACCCTGGTCTCGGCAGGAATCTCAAGATCGCGCCTATTCGTAGCCCCACGTCCTCGAAACAGCCCCTCTCGTGGTGTTCTCGCACCGACACATCATCTGCTGTGAGGACAGTGGTCCCGATCACCCGGCCGTGTGATCTACACGAGAGCCAGGAAGGCTCAAGGAGCCCAGAAGGTCTGAGCCCCGTGTGGAGCCTGAGGGGGAAGGCAGCCCTTTCCCCTGCACGCAGCCCAGCAGCAGCCGCGTCTCAGGGGCTCACGGCACCCAGGCCCCCCCCAGAGTCCAGGCCTCGAGCCCCAGCAGGGTCACCATAAAGCACCCGCTGGCTTCCTCGGTCACAGAAACAATGAGGAGACACGGCGCCTGTATTTCTAACACCGCCCAGCATCCATTATTAAAATTACTTGTAATAAGACTGCCATCACTGTATCACCCAAACACACTCTGTTATCCAGCTACAAACATAATTTTAAACATTTACCTGGCAACGCTTAATAACTTATAGGCTGACGTTTCAAGTACTGACCCATCAAGATAAAAAGCGAAAGAGGAAGTTGCATTTGAACACACACCTTCCTCCACAGGTGCAGAGATTAGACTAAAGCAGGTACCTTAGACACAGAAGATTTGAGCTTGCCGACATAATCCCAGACCGTCCTGGGCGCGATCCTTCCGCCAATGTGAATCGTATCTGGCAGGTCCTAGACAAAACATACTTGGAGTAAATGACCGGTAAACCCACGGCACCCGGAGACGCTGATGCAGTAATTTCGAGGCATCCAACTACCTGAGACTCGGGAACAACCATTCCAAAGGAAACGGTCATAACAGTATTAGATGGTGCTTGGTTATCATCCAGGATTATGAGTCACCAAACATAAACGTGCTACGATGGCCTCCAGCCAAACAGGATTACGTTTTGCAAAACTCTTAGGTCATCTTTCGGGAACGTATGCGTACGGCAACGAGATACGATCCAGAACAACTTACTAGGCTGCTTGCGGAGGTCGCACACCCTAGCGCTGTTCGCACTAAGTCTGTGAAAGCAGAGCTGTTGTGCGTGTTACTGCACACCAACACTCACACGTGCCCGACCTCGCCTTCAGCTGGGAGCGCACGCCCTGGGTAAACGCCCTCACTGCACCAAGGGGGGAAGACGATGGCGGCTTCGTCGTCGATGTCGGGATGCCCGACTGCTCATCTCAGTGCCTGCCACCGTCCAAACTGCTTAACCTGCTGACTCGTGACAGCGGGCTCTCCCGTGCCTCCCGTGCTTATGCGTCCGGACACGCTGTGGAAGGCCGCCACCCTGGAGTCTACGTGGGGTCAGGGCGTCTACAGAAGACGCGTGCACGTACGCCTGTGCGCACACGCTCGCTCTCTCGCTCTCCCTCTCCCGGTTCTAACCTCACTGAGATAGTCACAGCACCCTGAGACGGGATACGCCTTAGTGACAAATTTTGCTACACTCTGCATGTTAATGAATCCTTTCCAAATGGTGCTGAGTCGAGACAAAAAGAGGGTCGTATCTCCTTCCGGAGGGGACCTTGACTCGGAGAGGCTGTAAAACAAAATCAGAGGAGAGAGATAAATCTTTCTTTCTGCACAAAACTTTTCCAAGGACGGACATCTTCGGCAATTATTAACAGCAAGAGCAAACTCCGCACGTTTTGGTAGTTTTTTTCAAATCAAGTACTTTTAACTGTGACGCGTTCTGGTCAAGAAAAAATAACGAAGAGGCGACAAACCCGAATGACCACAAGATCACGTTTCGGGTTTTAAGAGCCGCAGGTTTAGAATAGCGAGCAGGCAGCCTGTAAGCAGGCCTCCTACTGCCCGTGCAAAGCACCCAAGCACCTAGGCACAGCGGACTGAGCTGAGTGCTGGGATCCCTCCCCTCTGCTCCTTCTGTTGACCCACAGGGAACGCAACTCATGGCTTGCCCAGACTCCACGTGTGGAGCGCACCTGACGCGCGGTGACGGTGGCACCGGCAGGAGGTATCTGGGCTCGGGGGACGAGGACGGCTTCGCCAGTATGGACTTGGGCACTGTCACCGAGGTCACGGCAGGCTTCGGGACCTCCTGTCGGGATTCCGCTGGGTGGGCGCCGTCAGGGCGGGCTGCTGCAGGGGTCGCGACTGTGCACGACCCGCCTGGCGCGGTCCTGGGGTCTCGGCCAGACACCGTGACCGTGGTGAGCACTGGGCCCCCGCAGGTGGCCGGGCAGGAGGGGCCTTCCAGGGCAGAAGGCTCCGGGTGGCCGTCTCCCGGCGGCACAGGGAAACACTTTCTCTCCAAGCGTGCGTGCGAAGCAGCACTGTCCAGGTCCGGCTCGGAGGCACTTCCGGGCAGAGCTTCTGGAACCGCGTCATCGGCCGAGCTAAGAACTGGCTCAGGAGGAGCGGTGTCATACTTGGATCTCGACTCTTCCTTCTTAGAAGCGGACAGCTTTTGCTTTTTTGGAGCCGGTTCATCCTCCGATGACGGAACCTGACCTGAAGAACACGGGGAAGGCCTTCATGAGGAATCCCACACACTGGAGGGCACAGCTTGCCCACGAGTGGATGATTTCTTACGAAAAAGAAAAAGCCGTGAAGGTAGAGGCAGACACCACAACTTCAGAAAACCGCCCCAGTCTTCTGACTTGTTTCACGTGGGTCGGGTACGACTGCCATTAGGAGGACAGCGACTTCCAACAACAGCCAGTGAAGTCTCAGCTCCGAGGTTTCACGCCCCAAGCCACGCTCACCTGTACAAATTTTACAGTTCAGGTCGAACAGATGCGCCCGGTGCTGACTCGTGGTGTCTTTCAACATACTGCTGAAGATGTCAAGGAGGGGCGCGGCGCTCTGCTCGGGGACGGCTCGCACCGACTCCTGCTGCTCCTGCGGGGCGACGAGCGGACGCCTGAGCCCTTCCTGCCCACCCCGCGGCACCGGCACGGGACGGCGCGTGTGACGAAGGGCCGCCGGCACCGTGCCGGGCGACTCGGACACCGAAGCCCCTGGGAACGGAGGGGCTTTTACCCGACCCTCGCAAACCCCGGGAGCCCCAAACGCTTACGTCTGAATCGGACACGGGTGGCGAGTCCTCCATGTTGGGCACAGCGTCCCGTTTAACGGTGGTCTGTTTACTGTCACCGTGCTGCTTATTTCTGGACTCCATCGCCTGACACGAAAGGGACACAGAGCCTGAAGCCCTGCCCTGGAGGGCTCGCTCGTGCCTCGCCCAGCAGCCGCCCCCGGGGACCCAGGCCACCGGCGCTGAGCCCCCCTCACCGGCTGGCACTCACAGGCTTTGTCGGCCGCTCCCTCCACGTGGACAGCTCTTTGGACACGAGTTCTTCTGGCTTCATCCTCACGAGTTTTGCCAAAGAGATCTCCTCACGCAGAACACGATGGAAGAGGCCCTGTAAACAAACACCCTTCGTTCACTCGTTTAAAAACACTTTGGCGTCCGCTTCTGAGACACTAGGGAGAATACGAGAAAAACCCAGCAGCGCGAGAACTTTCGCCAGAGGCCCGGCGGCAACAGGACGAAGGACTGAGCGCAGCAGGGGACCTGACCTCACCCGGCTCCCCAGCGGCCCACAAGGGTAAATGCCACGCTGTCCCCGACGGGCAGTGCCAGGTAGTGGCCCCTGGGGCCATGCCGCACTGACTCTGCTAAAAAGACCTCACCGAAAACAAAACCAACTCGAGAAGGTACGGGGTGGCTCGGTCGGTCGAGTGTCTGTCCGACTCTTGATGTCGGTTCAGGTCGTGATCTCATGGTTCATGAGATCGAGCCCCGCAATGGGCTCCGCGCTCACGGCACCAAGCCCTACTGGGGATTCTCTCTCTCCCCGCCCCCCTGTCCCCTGTCCACTCATGCTCTCTCTCAAAGTAAATACATAAACTTTAAAAAGAAAGCTTAAAAAAAAAAAAAAAAAAAAAAAAAAAAAAGGGTACCAGATTAGGAGTAAAGGTGGGAATCACCACCCCCCCTACAGTGTTACTACAGTGTGATGGGAGGTGAGAGTATGGGAGTCTGTTCCTGAACATCTGGAGAGAAGGCCAGAAGACGGTGAGCCTCAGAGGGCAGGAGCTGGGGGAAACCACACCAGGCGAGTGGCCAATGCTTTCTGAGTGACTCCCGTTTCAACCTCACTGCGAGACACTGCCCCCCACGGCTGCCATCAGGACTCTGCCCCACTCCCTGAGTGAGAACAGCACCTGTCCAAGGGGGGAGCGCTGCAGGGCGTGCTTAGGACCCATTACTGCTCAAGGACACCCAGATCAGCAGGCTGACTCAACTGATGGAACAGTAACAAGGCAGAGAAAGTTGTCTGAAGCTCAAAGATGGAGACACCTGTATCTCTAAGATAAAGAATCTCAATATTACTCCGGAGCCAATGGAACAATAGAAACCATACAGCCACGTGTAGAGAACAATCTGGTGAAACGAGGACGGACTTCAGAGAACCAGCAAGAACCCCTGACTCCGACCCCAGGTTAGGCAGGGGAGGGAAGGACAAACGGGAATTCTCTATACCAACAAGGCGTGTCCTTCCAACTTCGACGGAAAGGACAGCTCTTCAGCGTGCTGTGTCTAGCTTTTCACTATGAAGTGTGGCTAAAAGAACCTGGAAAGCCAGAACGTTCCCACTCGGGTCATCTGCACACACCTGATTTTTGGGATCCTTGAGGTTGAACATGATGCTGCGGTATTTACTCTTGTAGCGATTGTCTGTAACTTGGAACAAGTTAAACAGCTCTTTCTCAATATGGAGGGCAATTTTTCCTACTTCGTTTTCCGTCATGATTAGGTCATCACTGTCGTTGACTCTAGGAACGGGAAGAGAAGAGCTGCGTAAATCCCACCTGTGCCCGGTCTCGAAGGGTGGAAATGTGAAAACGACCAGGCCGAACCCACTTCGACAGCAAGAAATCAAGCAGGACAGCCCACCTTTTCCACAAAATCTCCTTCAAGGAGCGTCTTATGTTCTGCCGTATCTGTGAATTTGGCTGTGACAGGGCAGGGCTCGAGGTCCCCAGGCGTCCTGGGGCCGGAGGAGCCAAGGGGCCGGAGGTGGCCACCGGCTTCCTGAGGGCCCCCGCCAACGCGGCAGAGCCCGGTGACTTTTTGGAAGCGGACGTGGCAGTCCCAGGCGCCAGCCTGGCCTGCTTGGCGGTGGGGGCGCCACCCGGCGGGGCAGCCGACAGCCACGGCCTCTTGGGTATGGTGCCCTTGAAGCCCGACGGCGACTTCTTGCTGGCCACTTTGGCTGCTGCTGCGTTTGCGAAGGGAGGGGACTTCTTCGGCAGGAGGTTTCTGGGTGAAGGTTGTTTGCCGCCTGCTGAGGAGCCCGGAGGGGCCATCTTCTTCGGCCCAACAGCCACCACTGCGGTCTTCTCCTCCACACGCCTGTCCTCCTTCATGGCTGCAAGTGAGACATGAACACGCTCAGTGAGGCAGGGAGAAGGTGGCTGTGCGGTCACCCGACTCAAAAAGCACGCTCGCCCCGGAACCAGCAAAGTTTACCGCGCGTTACTCCGGGACGGCAATTTAAAATCAGGAAGTTCACGAGTGTTAGTTAGGGGTTGCCAGCAATATTTGTAAGTGGCTACGCCGTATTTCAGAAAATAATGTTTTGCTAGCTTATTATGTTAAACCTTTCACTTCAAGCAACAAACCTGAGTTTCCAAAGTCTTAATTTAAATCACTAACTTGAAAATTGAATGACAAATTTTGCAGGATCAGAAAAAGATTCAGAAGAACGCTTTCACAGACAAGTGTAATGTTTTTGTGAACCTGAGTGTAGAAATCAGACAGACGTGTTCTCTGTAAACGCATGTTCGCCGGCCCTTGGGCTACGGTAGGGCGAGCTGCACTGCTGGGGGCCGCACCGCACACGGGTGTCCCCACCCCCCCCCCCCCAATCTGGACAGCAGTCAAGGGCAAAGGAGGGCATCAGTGCAAGAGGGAAAGCTGAGGGGACCCACGGCACAGGGAAGGTCAGCCGCTCCACGTGCAAAGAGTGAGAGGCGGTGTGACAGATGTCCCCACGGTCTTCTGCTTGTACCCCATTATGGGGCAGGATGCTAAATTAGCGCTTTTGATCCAAACAAGGGCTGTGGTCGAAAGCTAAAATAATGTGGAAAGTTCTTCACTTGCACAAAAATCTTTACGTGATGCTGGCACATGTCGGTGGGGGAGAGAAAGGACGGAAAGGACCGATGGTCTCGACTGTGATCAGACCGTCAGGGTGAAGGTGTGAGGGAAGCAAGGGAGGCGGTTCTGGGCCAGTGTCGCAGCCCCTCCAGGTACACAGCTGCTCGGGGAGCAGCGCAAGCAGGAAGGTCATGGACGGCCCCTGGTGGGTGCAGTGTAGAGTGACAGACAGGGGTCTGGAGGAGCCAAATGGCCAGGATACCGCGTGGGGATGCTGTCGAGGGTGGCGGTTAAGTCACTCAAGGGACCACCGGAGAAACTGCCTCTCAGACACTAAAATGGGGGGGTGGGGGTGGCTTCGACATATGCTCCAGCGATCCTCGGTCACCCGTCCGCCACCGCTGCTTCTCTTAACTGTTCTAAGGCACGAGGGAGAAAGTCTCCGGTGAGGGAAGAGGGGACCCAACCTGCAGACGAGGCCCTCGGGCAGCCGCAGGTCCCGGCCATGTGGGCAGAGGGCCAGTGCGCTGCTCTCACGGGCCTCCTCCCTGCAGCAGCCGACAGGGCCGGCGCAGCAGTGGGAACTGGAGGGCCCGGGACCTCAACTTCTCCGCTTTACAAACAAAACCTCCGGATCCTACCGAGTCTGTATCCCAAGTGCGGCACGGATCCAAATCTCAGGCCAGCCAGCCTCCCGAGTACTCGGCCACCGGGTTTGTCAACTCGGACTCCGCAGCCGGTATTTTCACCTCACAGAGCCTCCCGCCCACCCCGCCCAAGGTGGCCTGTGCGCCACCCCCGCCCCACCTGTCATCACCTGTGCCCACCGTCACCAACGGCCACCCCCGTAAATGTCTCATGCCCTCGGGATCTGGACTTTTCAAGAAAGCACGCGGAAACGATGACTTCTTGCAAAGTAAGAAGCGGGCACATAATGGGGACGAGAGAACATTTCTCCAGTCCCATCACATCATGGTCACAGACCTCAGGGGTCCCGGACCTCAACACTCAGACAGATTTTCAGCAACTCAGATTTGGCCACAAGGTCCACCTTGCTGGTGGTGGTGGTGGTGGTGGTGGTGGGGGCTGCTAGTTTGGGGTGAAATCAGCTGGACGGCCCCTTTTCTTGCAGGAAGCAGGGGGCAAGAGAAGAGCGGCCCAGCAAGGACAGGGACAGAAGCAAGGCCCCCAGCACACGGACCTTGAGCAGAGGCAGGCAGCTGGCCGCCAGCAGCCGTCATGACAACTGAGGCCCAGAACTGGTTCTGTCACTGCCTTTCATGAAGACAAACTCTGCCAAGACCACTTTAGGAGCACACTTAGAAAGCTGGCCTAGGGCACTTCCAGACACCCTGGGAAGGCTGGTCGCGTACAGGACACCTGTGTGATGGCACCAGAAGCAAATCTCGTCACTTGACATTTGAGTGGCTGCATTTCACTTAAGGTGAAAAACTGGAACTCTCAAAACGCGTACTTCAGGGGTGCCTGGGTGGCTCGGTGGTTAAGGGTCCGACTTCGGCTCAGGTCATGATCTCACGGTTCATGAGTTCAGGCCCCACGTCGGGCTGTGTGCTCCAGGCCGAGAGCCCGGAGCCTGCTTCGGATTCTGTGTCTCCCTCTCTCTCTGCTCCTCCCCCGTTCTCACTCTCTCTCAAAAATAAACATAAAAAAAATTTTTTTTAAATAAAAAAAATAAAACGCTTACTCCAAAGTGTCCCAGTCAGAACCTAAAATCAATACTTCCACTCGTCTGACCTGTTTTCTCATTCAGCAAAACGCCAAGTCAACATCATTTTTAGGGCATTCCCAATACGTAGGATTAAAGTGACCTGTTACCCAAGAACGCTTCGGTGGCAAATGAACACAATCTATTTAAAAAGCAGAGGGTGGCTTTCCTTGTTCACCATGCTGCTATTTTATAGAACCGGTTGCTACCTCTTTAAGATCAGCTCCTGTCATCCCTCATCTGGGCTTGAGGGAGTGTATAAAGAGGTATGACAATTAGATAAAAAAGCAGATTATTAGTACGACGTTCTGAAACTGACGGGGACGCCACCAGTGCATCGGACACGCCCATCTTCCACTCTGACAGGCTGAAAACGTCCACCATGCTTCTATCCGGCAAGCGCGGCAGACCCCGCTGCATCTGGTCCCCCTGCCAGCTGGGCCCGCGTCGGCTGCTGCCGGAGTGACTGGCCCTGCACGGCACCGGAATGCTGTCGCAGTGAGAGAATCTCTATTTTTGAGCAGAGCTAAAATCAAGTTTGCAGACTCTTTATCCAGATTCACTAAACGTTAGGATGCCGTGTATAAGTTTCCAGAAGAGCAAGGAATAACTGTACACAGCCAACCAAAAAAACGTTATTCTAGACAGCCACCCAAGGGCAGCTTCAGGGGACCGTCGATTGGCCCCAAGCACTGAAGGCCGCTCCGGTCCGCCAAGGCGAGGTGCCTGCACTCCCCGCCGGAGGCTGCCCGGCCTACTGGAGGGAGACCGCCCGGCGGGAGCATGCCGAGCCTGTGCCACTCTGGCAGCGAAGGCTCCCTCAATGCCCACACCCTGGGGCCCGCTCGCGGGGAACGCCGGGCCAGGCAGGACTTAAGGGGCTCGCCGGGACTCTAGCAGCCAGAGGAAGGGCCGCTCCCGAGGGGTCAGGCCATCGGCCCAGATGGAGCGGTTTCTGCCAGATCGGGCCGCTTGTTGGTGACAGAGATGAGCGCTTTCGGGCAAAGCCTCGCAAGAGGGCACGGCAGGCCAGGCCAGCGTGCACGCCCGGATCGGAGCCTGTCACAGTGCCAGGCGGTAGTGGTGCCGCGGCATCGCTGGCCACTGGGTGGCACTGGCGGGCCTCAGCGGAGTCGGGAGCCCCGGGCTGCAGCAGAGGAAGTGGCAGCCGCTCAGGTGAAGCTCCCGCCCCGCACGGCCCGGCGGCCCCAGACACGTCTAGGGACTGCCCTTCACGGGAACGGGTGACAAACCCTCAGTGCGGCTGCAAATCGCTCTAAAGCTTTTGTGCTTCTGGTCCTGCCCGAACTAGTACCAGTTTACCCTAAAAACTCCCCGAGATGAAACTCAGGCACACCCGCCTCGGGTGACCGGCTATAAAAGCCAAAGAAAGAAAACAGTGCTTCAGGGCGTCAGGCGCCAGGCGGGCTCCACGGGGCAGGTAGGTCCCCCAAGGCCCCAAGTGAGAGACCACGTGCCCCTCGCAGACCCGCCCACTGGCTCAGGATCCCAGCCCCTGCTCCCACCCCGCCGGCCCCAATTGTGCCCCTCAGCTGAGAGCCAGGCCACCCTGCCCCGTGGGCTCCACCACAGGAAGGGAAGGCACAGGGCCGGGAGGGCTGGGCGGGCCGGGCGGCCCCATGTTTCCCACCTCTGACGGCCAGGACTTATCCTGGTGTGAAAAGTGAAGGGAACCAGAGCAAGACAAAACCAGTTTGCTCTTGTGCCTTTGCTTAAACGCTTGAAAGTGCATTTTTCTTCGAGAAGCACAATAAAGTACCAACTTGCTTTTCTATCAGAAAGCACGTATCACCTCCCGATGAACACTCAAGCAAGCGTAAGCTGCACCCCGATGCTGCTCGGACTAGACACCATCTTCAGGAGGTCATTATGAAGACCCCCAGATTGTCACGGTCAGGGCTTCACAAGGCTTTTCTTACTGACGTCCCATATTCGAGTGACTTCCGCCTTAACAGAGAGGCGCGCAGAACTCTGCGAGAAACTTGCGGAATACGCCTGGAAGGAAGTCACTCTCCCTCATTTTAAGTTTCACGTCCACTACTTTGAAAATCAACCCCGAAGCTTGTTCATATTGGATGGGTAATCCAGAAAAGAACCAGTGACCGTCCTCCAACATGAACCACTTGGAAGGGACGGGACCAAGGTCTCGTGGGGAGATGGGCCCCTCGCCCTTCCTGACGACATAGCTGCCATCAGGGGAGTGGCCCACGGCCAATGCAGGACTGGACACAGGGCCCGAGGCTCCCGTGGGACTCAGAGCTCTGAACTGGCTGACAGGCATGACCGCAGCTCCCACCAGGGGTGATCGTAAGCAGGATCATCTGTACCCAAATGGTTTACTAGTTCACCCAGCACACTAGGGGCCTGAGCCACATTAGGAGAGCCCGCTGACCTTTCTCTGTCCATCCCTCGTCCCAAAGGGCCCCGTTGAGCAGAAACCACCAGGCTGCTGGCCCGGTGCGGACCAGAGTCAGGGCCCTGCCGCAGTTACCTCTGTGTGCTCCTGGCTGAGCTTCTCCAGGCTCTCGCCACTAGTAGAGGGCCCAGCCTTCTCTCAGCAAAGCTTCTTCGGTTTACTGAAGCAACGAATACAGCTATGTGCACAGGGACGCATCGCACACATGTAATCAAGAACGTCCTACTTTATGCAGACAGCCCTGAAATCCCTGTGCTGCGCTGGTGGGACTACAGCAGCGCCGTCGAAGGGACCCGTGGACTCCGGGACACCGAGGCCCGCAGACGGACTCTCCTGCAGCCTGTCTTTACGTAACAGAGCAGGTTCGCAGCTCCCCAGAGTCACTGGCCTGAGCGAGGCCTACCCTGCTGGAAACTTCCGGCACTCCCCACCTGCCAGGGACTGTAGCACAACTACTAAGGGGGCGGCACTGGGAGCTACAGAAGGTTTCCTCTCGAGTGTTAAGTTGACGGGCATGTGAAACCTTTCCCTGACCTGTCTTGTTAGTTTTAAGCTTGTAAAAAGTAAAACTGCTTAAAATGCCAGACTATCATCTGAGAACTCAGAAAACTCCAGCTACATGGATAACGTTAAAGACTCGCCAAGCTAAATCTTTTATCAGTACAAGTTTTGGTTTTTCCTCTAATTGGTTCAGATGTACCAGGTCTGATTGGTCTCCAACCACATTTTATTGCCAAGGACCATTCTGGAACGGACTGATAAAAATGGCTCCCGCAACTGGCAGAACCCAAGGATTTCCATTTCTACAAAGTATTCCTGGGTCCTAGTGCCCCGCCCCCCATATCTGTTATAGGAAATTTAGGGCTCCTAAGCACGCCTCCGGAGCCCACACCCCTAGTTATCCTCGTGAAAATCCACGTTCTCCTTGATCCATTTCGTAAGCAGGTGGACAGTGAGGTGTGCCCGGCACTTAGTGAGGAGATGCTTCTATCTGTGTGAGCGGTTTTAAGACATCTGAGCTTGGGTGGAGAGGTTGCTAGGGTGTCCATTCTACTTCTCAACTAGATGAAACCGCAGAAATCCCTTTTTCCAGTCAAAATCCGTTCAGAACCCCAGTGTTTGAAGTCCCCTAATGAGCCCACATAGGGGATCCAAGGTACCAGGAATGGTGCATATGGATATCAGAATTCCACTTCACTTCTGAACTCTGATAAATCAGGGGCATCTTAGAAAAAAGTTTTCAGCCCTCTTCATGCCTTAACAGGAGGTTGACCCAACAGTGAAAAAGAACAGAAAAAAATAAGGTTATCAAAACAAAGGAGTACCATGACTTGAGTGAAGAAATAAAGTGGCAATTGCTTCTAGAAGTTAAAGAAACTGTACAGAAATCCTCAAAAACAAAAAAACGAGTCAGAGGAACAATGGTATGTGAATTGCATCACCCCTGCTGATGTTTCTGTGAGAAGCAGGAAGAGCTTGAGTCCTTCCCTGTTTGATGGGAGGTCTCCCTGCACCCATGTTCACGGCTGCCCCACACCCACAACCCAAGGTCAGCACCAGCGGCCTGGGAAGGAGAGGGAAGCCCGGGGCATCTCCGGGGTCAGAGTGTCGTTCCCCCAACAGTAGGCAAGACGGGTTGGGTGGCAACTTGCCCACAGACTTGACACGTACCCGGGTCAACGTGGGAATGCCTCCTCCTAACCACTGTCCCAACGCCAGCTGGACCCTAACCCAGGAGAGCACTCTGCGGCCAGCCAGAAAGGAAGGGGGTGGTCCCCGTGGGGACGCAGGGTTCTGCTGTGTGTGCGCACGCTGCCTGAGACCCCAACTGTGAGGTGATAGTTTGGGGGGAGAGAGGCAGAGACACAACTGCTACTCACCGAGACCGAAGTCGGATATTTTACTAATGATCGGAAGATGACATTTCTGGCGCAACAAAAAGGGATGAGAAGCAACTAGCTCAAAAATGTGTCCCTTACGCATTCCATAAATGGCGGCTATCCATCAGCTTTAATTTTGAGATGTGAGTGTGCTGAGAAAGGCCAGCAGTCACTCATCTGTCCCCTGTCAGCTGAAGCAGCTCGGGCCTCAGCGGGGGGGGGGCTGATGTGCAGAGGAAGCAGGCAGAGGTGAGAGGGGCAGAGAAGTAGAGGTGAGAGAGGCAGAGCAGCAGGTGGAGGTGAGAGGGGCAGAGCAGGGGGCCTCCTCCTGGACTCCCTACCCCGTGTGCCCACCGTCCTCGCCCAGCACTCCTCCACCCCCACCCCCACGCGCACGGGGAGCCTCACGGCAGCTTTTCCAGGTCTGGTCGACAGAGATGGAACTGTACTGCAGCCGGCCAGGGCTTCCGGGGTGACTCCCGGTTTCCTTTGTCCTGTCACGTGCCTGTGACCAACTCTGAGCACTGTGGCACAGTGTTCCAAAGTGAACTGCTCCTGCACCGCACCCCCCCCCCCCCCCCCCCCCCCAGTATTCATCCGTGATGCTCATTTGCGGGGACGTGCGTGAGGTCTGTAAAAGTGCTATTCTGCTGAAAATCTGAGGCAGGTCGTGAGCGACGAAGTTCTCAGCTCAACAACCTAAGGTGTATCAGAGACTCATTTTAACACAGCAATCGGTTAATCCTGTAATTTAATAGCTCACTCCTAACTCCCCCTCCCCACCCACCTAGTACTGCCTTGTAATTCCGTAGGTCTCAGGTCACTTACATTCTCCGAGTGAGTAGTTACACATTCCCGACCACACGGGCTCTAGCAATGACCTACAGGAGCACCCAGCTCCTGCGCTCAGGAGAATGCAGCACGCAGTCTACACTCTTGGGATTTAAGACTACTCAGTATTTTGGAATTTTTGTAAGAAGCACAAAACAATATAAAAGGACATAAATTAAAACGGAACAAAAAGAATCTTAATAATGGAGTACACTGTGCCCTATGGATCAATTTAAGTTTCCAGAATTTTGGAGCGCCCGACTGAGAAATGAGCGAACAGAAAGGACCCCACTGCACGCTCTGGCCCAGGGCGCCTGTCCGAGGCTGAGGGCCCCACCCGACAGCGCACGCCCCCGGAGAGGAGTCGGGCACCAGGGAGCGCGGCACTCCCCCTCCACCGGGGGCACTGCTCCAAGGGTCAGGGCGCACGCTCACTTACCTTAGAGCATATGGAGCAGCGGTAAAGAGCCTTCAAAGCTGGAGTGTGTGTGTGTGTGTGCGCGCGCGCGTGTGTGTGTGTGTGTGTGTGTAGTATTTGAATCAGACATGAAAAAAATTCCTGCTGGATCCAAACTGACTGAACTCCTGAAAATCCTACTTTAGTTGAGCATCCGGTGCAGCACTGCCCGCAGAGGCCTCCCCGCGCCTCTGCGCGGAGAGAGGAGGCGGAGGCCCCCGGACTGGTGGGGTCTGAGTGCCGGAAGTGCAGCCCCTCAGTGAGACCTCGCTGGAGACCACGGATACTTACCAGAGCCCGACAATAAAAATGAAAGAGATTAAAGACCTAGATCGCCAGGTGAAACTAAATTTAGCAATGAGGTTTGTACAGCTTTTTGAGGTTTGTACTGACAGGAAGCGCCAACACACTGAGGAGGTGCACGGGGCTGGAGGCATCCCGGACTCGGAAATCTGCTCCGATCTTTGAAGGTGCACCATTAAACGTGGCTAAAGCTCCTAGTTCTGGACAGGCCCAAGTGCTGGCTGTCCAGAAAGACGGGGAAGGGTCCAGACGCTACCCCTAGGTGATACATACATTTATACAACAGTGGTGGCCAGGGGGCAGCAGTCTGTTCTGGCTTTACTGCATTGTAATTGTGGTCGCTTGCCCAGGACGGCGTGCCCTCACAGGTCGCTTCCTTCACGAACACCTCGCTCCTCGAAGGGGCCACTGTCGCCTTCTTCGCTATGTTTTCTTTCTTGTCTGGAGCTGGTCTCTTATGCACAGAAGAGATTCGCACGCCTGCCTGGATAACCAGCAAAACCCCAATCATTACGGAGGTCAGAGAAGAGCCTTCGCTCGCCGCGCTTCACGACGAAAGGCATGATACGCTCTACGGTTGGGGTCGTTTGAAGCCCCTCACCACCCTGAGCGAGGTGCAGGCCCCTGGGGAGCGATGGACACGAAGGAGGACCTGGGTGACAACGTGTTGGGTAAGCCCTGTAGACGCCGGGACGTGGAGGAAAGTGGCGTCCCGCCTCCTGGGCTGGGCGCTCGGCGTTGTTGCCACGGCCCTGTGCACAGCAGCAAGTGCTGCTCTGGGGAGCCTGGGATTCAAAATCACCGGCTTTAAAAGTTAAGCCATCTAAAGGCTGAGCAGCATTTAAGAACAACTCCCCCAAACAGCACCACTGACACCCTGCTTGTCACAGACGTAACGGGACTGAAACAGCCAAGCCAAGCTGAGCTCAAACTCTGGTCAAGGGCTTCCTGGTAAAACAAGTGCCCGTGACCTTAAAGCATCCCGGGTTCTTCCCAGATCACATGCAGCACAGAACAATTCCACGTGGCAGGTCTTCAAGTGCGGCCCAGTCTGGCCGCAGGGGACCCACGCCACCCTCGCTGTGTGTGAGTGCAAGGTGCACACGCTCTGCCGGGGCCCAGCTCTTCTCCCGCGTGAGTGTGACGCCCTCGCCGAGAGGGCGGACAGAAGACGTGCGCATTTGTGACTCTGACAGGAGCGCTGTGGAGGGGCGCGGGCCCAGCCAGGCCACAGAGGCCACCGAAGGTGCCCGCCTGCCACCCGCTTCTCACGTCAACGACTCGCAGGGCTGGTCTCGGTCAACTTACCTGGACGCTACATTTCGGGAGAATGAGCTTTTCTGGCTTCATCTTGGTCTTGTCTTTAGGTTTTGGTTTTTGTTCTTTACCCGCGCTTAGAGATTTCATAGTAGCTGCGGCGTGTTTCAGAATACAGTCGCTGCTGCAGTAAACCGAGTCAGGCTGCGCCACGTTTGAGCACCCGGGGCCGATACAGTTTGAGGCACCAGGAGCCTCTACCACCTGCAGGATGAAACGCAGGGCTTCAGCGTGCTCACCCGTTTTAGCGGTTACAGCGCTTTGGGAACCACTTACTAGTATCGACGTCACGATTTTTAACGGAGGCACTAACTAGGTTTCTGGTAAGAACGAAAACACATCTCCGTTTATCCAAAGCACCCGGACCATCTGTCCCTTGGCTAGGCGCTTACGGTAACTACCCCTCATGCCACCCGTGGCAGGCAGGACTCGAAGGGGACCCCGGGACTCTGCCCTGGTGCACGGCCTCTGTGGACCTCTGAACACAATGGGATTTCACACCCATAAACAGGTTCCATCACAAGGCAGACAGGAAGAGATTTCGCTGATGTACTTGAGATCCCAAATGAGACTCTTCTGAATAACTGAAAGGGCCTGGCTTAGTCAAGTGAAAACCATAAAAGAGGGACCGGGCCTTGCAGCAGAGAGAAGACCCCACTGCAGGTTTTCAAACAGCAAGTGGTCCTGTGCGGGAGCCCCCACGGCCAGGTTCTGAGGGGGAGGCTGCCAGATGGGATGCACAACACCCAACTCCATTTGAATCTCCGAGAAACAACGAATGACTTGTAGTACCGCTGTGCCACAGACACCGCACAGGGCACATTTAGACACAAAACCGTTGGGCGTCTTTCAGAGGCGGGTCTCTCCCCAGCCGAGCCTCCGATGAGACCCCAGCCTGCAGCGGCACCCGGGGTGCAGTCTCTTACGACCCTGTGCAGAGGCCGCTGACCCACAGAAACTGAGCTGATAAATCATGCTGTGCAAGGCCACTAGGACTGTGGTCACTCGCTAGGCAAGCAAGAGGGACCTCACCTACCACGAGATCTTACCCCGTGCACTTCTGTTAACATTTGCCAACGTGTGGGGTTTTTTTTTTGGTGGTCAAGACTAAAATACACATGAACCTATCCCTCAAGTGTACTTGAGCAAAATCTTACTTCTCCAGTTAACGTATTCTGAGATTGTTTTTCTTCCACAAAATCCAAGTTTAACCAAGAATAAAATTAAGCCTGTATAACCTCAGATCAACCATAAAGACGTGAAATTAAGGTGACTTTTCCCGTTAATTTCCAATTCCATGAATTTTTTTTTTTTTTTTTTAACTTTTTTTGATGTTTATTCATTTTTGAGAGACAGAGCATGAGTTGGGGGAGAGACAGAGAGAGAGAGGGAGGGAGACACAGGATCCGGAACAGTCTCCAGGCTGTCAGCACAGAGCCTGATGCAGGGCTTGAACCCACGAACTGTGAGATCATGACCTGAGTCGAAGTCGGACGCTCAACCGACTGAGCCACCCAGGCGCCCCTCCATGAGTTTTCCTTAATGACCGAACATGATACGAACAGTGAGCATCACACCCCCACTCAGTACGTCCTGGCACTCCTTGCTGGCCACCCTTAATTGGTCCAGACCTCACGGCACTTTTACCTCGAGGCCCCCACGGCCCTCACGGCTTCTGCATGCCCAATGCCCACTGAAGGACAGGCCTCCAATTCAAGGCCATCCAGGACTCAGGAAGGGCTGTGGGAACGTGCTCATGAGGGTCTGTGACACTGCTCAACAGCACAAGCTGAACCTACACGAGAGAGAGGACAGAGCGCCATGGTCCTAGAGACCTAAGAGCCAGCTAGAAGGAGAAGCACGTAGCAGAGCTAGGAAAAGAGAGACTGAGCTGGCGGGAGCACCGGGAGCACCTGAGACTGTTACAGGCGGTCAGGCCAGAGGGATCTCCCGCCTTCCTGCCCGGGGACCTTGGATCACCAGCACTGCCCCTGGTGCTCGCAAGACCACCAGCCCTCTCAGGATGGTGGGGGTCAGGTGATACAGGTGTACGTTTACTTCAGGAGCTCAAAATGATTTCGTTAACACGTGCACGTGAAGATCAAGACTCCAGAAAGAATATTTAAGAAAAACGGACTCTAAGTTATTTTTATTTAAAGAGAGAGTGCGAGTGGGGGAGAGGGACAGAGGAAGAGACAGAGAGAATCTCAAGCAGTCTCCACCCCACGACTCTAGAATCGTGACCTGAGCCAAAATCAAGAGTTGGACGCTCAACAGACTGAGCCACCCAGGCACCCCCCAAAAACCAAACTCTATAACTAAGTGTTTAAGGAAAACGTTAACTTGGTAATAACCGTATAGGAGATAGACAGGACTTAAATAAAAGGTCCCCTGTGGCGTCCTGCAGGGGCACGAGCGCGGGCGGCCCACGAAGCAAAGTGCAGAGGACTGCCTTCCAGCAGAGCCCAGCCCACGGCAGACACGGCGCCCTGCTCCGAGAGAAAGAATCTCGAGTCCCGACACCGTTCCCTCTGTGGGCGGGAACCTGCGATCTATGGGGTCCGCCCCTCCCGCTGGCCTCGCACACCGCTGGCCTCGCACACCAGTACTTACGGGCTGGAATATCTTGAGCTTCTTCTTGCTGCTGGGGTTTGCGGCTTTCTCGATCCTGCCCTTTATCCCTTGGTCCTCGCTGGACTTCTGCTCCACCGTCCCCATGCTGGTGCAGGCGGCACCATCTGAGTCTGCGGGCCCGCACCCGGCCTCCTGCCGCTCTGTGCCCTCGGGCTCCGCGTCGTCCCGCACTTGCAGGATGGTGCAGTGCGGGCAGATGTAATCCTCGCCGTTGCGCTCCAGGAGCCTTCCCCGAGCCTCGGAAATGCCCACACAGTCGCCGTGAAACCACTCTTCACATCGGTCACAGCAGATCATAAACCTAAAATTATACAATAATGGTATCAGGACCGGAAGACACGACAGGCGCTCAATTTTTGGTGCGTTAGAAAATGAATTGGCTTTAAAACCCTATTATGAAGAAAAGCAAGATACAGGAAAGAGGGAAGAGAATAATGACTATTCGATGCCCTTCTCTTGAATTTACCATCATTCGAATTCGGGTCTTTTTGTTTCGGGGGGGGGGGGGGGGGGGGGGCGGGGCGGCGCGGCAGCATTCTGGGAGTGAGCCGCCCGGCTCCTGGCATTCCAGCCTACAGACCACACGCTCGTCTCCCGCCCCCCACCCAGCCATAGCCTGCCCCCGTGCCCCCTTCCAGAATGGTGTAGAGCGGCGCTGTGCAAGGGGCCTCTAGGACGATGGGGGCATCCCAGTCTGTGCTGCCTCACGAGCAGGACAGGGGGCGGCCCCGGGCCTACCTGTTGTTGTGCGGCTGACGACATATGCAGTACAGAGCGTTGGGCTCGTAGGCCTCACACTCGGGCCGCTGCCGGCCCGTGTCCCTGGGGTCTCTGCCTTCCATCCCCTGAGCCGCCTTCCCTTCTGGCTCCTGCTCTGCGCCGTCTTTCTCGGCCTCCGACACGGCGCCCCGCTCGGCCTCGGGCTCCCGCTCGCCGGGCAGCGAGCTCTCTGTGGCACCGGCCGCCTCCGTGCCGCCGGTCTGCGTGGGACCCTGCTCTCGGCGCTTCCTCCGCAGGCGGCTCTGGAGGCTCCCGGGGGATCTGTCGGCCGCCGCCTGCTCCCGCTGTCTCCGCAGGCGGTTCTGCAGTTCCTTCAAAGTCAGCCCGTCGCTGTCGCTGTCGGAGGTGTCATCCTCGCCCTCGCCCCCTGTGGCCTTTGTGGGGGCGGCCGGCTGCTCCTTGTCCCCCGCGGAGCCTGCCGTGGGCCCGCCCTTCCCCTCCGACGTGCTCTCCACGCTCCCTTCCGATGCCGTCTCCACGTCCGTGACGGGGCAAGACGCTGGCTCGCCGGAGTCCTCCAGGCAGGCGGGCGCACTCTTCCTTCCTCGCCGTCGGACCGTCGTGAGAAACTCTTCCACGCGCTCGGTCCGCTTCGGCCGCCTCCCGCTGCGCCGCAAGGAAAGGCCCTGCTGGGGCTGCTGCTCCAGAGCGTCCGCCTCGGCGTCCCCGGCACCCTCTCGCTTGGCGATGGTGGTTCTTCGGAAGCCCCACGTTTTCCTGAATTCTTTGCTGGTGGGTTTGATGGCCTTGGGTGCTCCCTCATTGCTCGCGCCACCTTTTTCATCCATACCCAACGGGGAAACGACCACGCCACAAGCGACGTTAACGGGGTGACATTTCTGGGCCAATGACCAACGATCCCGGAGCTGAAAGCGCACGCGGCCTTTAATCCACACAACGGAGGGGGCGCGGGGGCAACAACAGCTTTCTACCTACACGGGGTGAAGGTGTCCGTTAAAACCAGTTACCTTTTTAGAAAAAGTTTTAAGTCTCGTTATTTTCTAAAGTTTATTTTTGAGAAAGAGGGAGAGAGAGAGTGCACGCAGGGGATGGGCACAGAGAGAGGAGAAAGAGAAACCCAAGCAGGCTTTGTCTTCCCTGTCAGCACAGAGCCCGATGCCGGGCGTGAAACCACAAACTGAAATCGTGACCTGAGCTGAAATCAGGAGTCAGACGTTCAACTGACTGAGCCACCCAGGTGCCCCTAAATTTATTTGACTGAGAGAGCGTGCACGTGAGCAGGGGAAGGGCAGAGGCTGGGAGGGAAGGGGGAAGAGGGAGAGGGAGGGAGGGGGAGAGAAGGAGAGAGAGAGAGAGGGAGGGAGGGGGGGAGGGAAAGAGGGGGGAGGGGGGGGGGGGGGGGAGAGAGAGAGGAAGAGGGAGAAAATGAATCCTAAACAGTCTCCACTGTCAGCACAGAGCCCAACGTGGGGCTCAATCCCATGAACGATGAAATCATGACCCGCGCTGAGATCAAGAGTCGGTCACTTAACAGACTGTGCCACCAGGCGTTACGAAATGAGTCATCTTGACCGAAGATTCCTAACAGGCAGTAACAGGAGGTTTGAGGGGACTCATTAGAGAAGATTTAACAGCCACACGTCCAAGGTTTAGTGGAGAACCGCAGCCAGCGAATCCAGCTGGTCCCCTCGCCCCTCAGCTGCCCAGCACAGGGCTCCGCAGGACAGGCGGCGGGGGCAGCGCACGGGGCACGAACAGAGGAGGGCCGGCTTTCGGGGGACCCCCCCCACCCCCCACCCCAGCACAGCTACAGAATGACCTGTCGGCTCGAGGACCAGCCGCTTCCACCCTGGGTTTCAGAGCCCTGAGCTGCTATGTAAGACGTCCGGCTGCCCCGCTAGAGGGAAGGGCATGGAGCAGGTGGGGTGCTCGTGCCCGCACCCCAACCCTGAGGTGAGCTGAGTGCCACCCTGCCCCGCGGATACCTCATGGAGGTGAGGGTCGCACAGGTAAGAAGTAACAGATAATTTGGACGCTTGAGAAAATAAAGCCCAAGGCAACAGCTTTACGCGTTATTTATTCTCTGCTCTTAACTTCCTAGTAGATTACTAAAAGGTCATGCTCGTGAAAATTCTACTCTTGCTTCAAATGATAAAATCTGGGGGAAAAAACCAGTATATACCTTGAGAATTTTTTTCCAAGCTTCCCAGGCTTCAATCACATTTAAATGCTACTGCAGACTCAGATTCTATGCCATGTTCCAGTGTAGGGGAAGGACTGCTATGGAATGAAAACCTTCAAAATACAAAATATACAAAATTCAAAACCACACGTGACCCGATTCTTCACTCCCCACAAGGTGCCGTCCCTTCCCGCTTTTCTGTCCAGAACTTGGCCAGCACACTCTAGCCAGTCGGAAGCTTGTGGGAGTGACTGTGACATCAGCACGCGTCCCCTCAAGGACCACAGCACTTTTCTGGTCACCTGTGATTTTGTGCAGGAAAAGCTCTCCTCAACAAAACGCAACTCTCACACAACGTCAAGTCTATGCTCCGATAAAACGCCAATGTGAAGATAAAGGAGTGCCGGCATCCGGCTCTCAGCACGTGGCTGAATGTTTCTCTGAACACCTCAGGGCTAAAGTTTACTATTTCGAACAAGCAAATATGAACGTTACGTGCTACCAGTTCCTTCACATAAGATGCCATCCGACTTGAAACCTTAATATTAAGTGAAAAGGAGCTGCTGACATTTAACGCTATTTATACTTTACCTGCCGGAACACTGAAAGCTTGGACGCTTTTTTCTGGAGGTCCAAACACCTGGCAGATGGAATCGCCTGGTCCAAGTAAACCACTAGGCCTCAAACACTGCTGTTGTCAGTCAAGGTTCACAAGTAACAATGAAGATTATCTCGAGACTATTCGCATGGAGTAAGCTCCTAAAAGAAAATAAAAAAATAATTCATAGGTGTAAGTAACTGGAACTAAAACCACGTTAAAACAAAACAAAACAAAACATCAACTTTCCAAGTAATCTGATTTGCCTGTACGTTACCACGTGACCCACAAAGCCATCCAGGGAGTCAAAAAAAGAAAAAGAAAAGAAAAAACACAATCCTGTTCCTCAAGGACTTTCAACAAAGGGAAGACACGGTGACCACGCTCTGGATGGTGACCAGGCCAGCCCTGGAGCAGGAGCGGGTCCTGGCTGGCGCAGCGGGGAGGCTGGGAGGGAGCTGCAGGGAGAGTGCAGAGAGGTTGCAAAATCGGCTGCTTTCCAATCACGACCTCACTTCTGAGACGGACCCAGCTCCATAAAACCACACAGAGAGAGAACCAGGGCACGTGAAAAGGCTGCACCAAACCGCATACGAACACAAGTACTTAAAAAATCTTAATGCTGTAGCCATGCCATCCTTTTAAAGGCCCAAGAAATACTCTGAAGACCGTTATTTACAGTTACTTCCCGTGGTCGACGTGCGCGTGGCACAGCGCACCCAGCCCTCCCCCGTATTCTCCCGCACCCAGTTAGACGCACGCTGAACAGGCCCCTGTTCCCGGGCCAATCCTAGCTGATCTTTTCACACACTTCACACTCCACCCCGAGGGCGCCCCCTGCCAGCTGAACCCTCACCTCCAGCAGCCCTCCAGTAAACTGCGGTTTCCTTAGTGAGCCCAGAACAAAGGCCAACATTCTGACACTCCTCCTTTTAAAGAGACAGTGACCCCTCCACTCCGAGGAGGAGCGGAATCCAACCTCCTGGCCACCGAATCTCTCAAATGTGGTAAATGCATCTCAAATTGAGGCTTCAACACTTCAGACGCTTTGCTTGTCAGAAGAAACTATTATCTTGACTTTATATTTATCTTTGTGATATTACTTTTGTGATAATTTTCTCAGCCCAGAAATTCTACTATAAAATCGCACCCGGTGAAAAGCGGAGAAACCGTGTTGAACTTGGACATGGGGTGTAACGGAGAGAGTCCACTGCCCAGGAACCCGCAGCCCCACCGGCTGCCATGGCTGTCCCCACTCCCCACCAAGGGGGGTGCGGGGGGGGGGGGGAGAAGGCAGGCGCCCCTGCCACCCAGAGACCGAGATGGCGGGAAGTCACCGTTCTCCATCTCAGCGTGGTGCCCTCCTTGGCTGCCTGGCGTAAGTCCTGCCCGCTCAAGGCTTCCCGGCGGCTCTCAGAGCCCCTTCATGCTCTTCAAAGCTGAGGGCCCCAAAGAGATTCTGTTTCCAACAGGCAAATGGAGAAAGTTTCCGGTTACTGTAACTGGCAGCTCCCGCCCTGCACAGCCCGGGGGCGGACCCTGCAAGAGGGCAGAGCGCAGGCACCTGCTGGGGTGGGGGAAGTGCACCGGTCTGCACGGACCTGCTTCCCTACAACACAGAAGCCAGGGTGGCCTTGAGGCCAGTCCCCGGCTCCTCAAACGGCTTTACTTACCGGGGAACACCGGGCTCGTGCCAGCAGACAGAGGCTTTTCAAGACTGTCATTTGCACTTGAAACCTCAAATTTTATCACCAGTGGCGAATAGTGGCAGTTGCTTTCCCCGAGACTCCCATCTTTCACCTGAGAAAAAGCCCCCTGAATGTGGAGCCGGTCGGTTCTCTCGGGGGCCAGGGCCCTTCCGGAGGCTGCCGGGGCCCTCTGGGGGACTCGCCATTTCACCGCAGTGGACGTTCGAAGGCCGGGACACCGCAGTGGTGAGGTCCCATCAGGTCCCCAGGCCTCACCGCCGGCCCCGGGGACGCGGGCACCACGCCGGGAGGAGCCCTGCACGCCCTGCACGTGTGCAAAGCAACAGTCTTGCACTTGGGTATCAGAAGGGCCCAGGCATTTCCTCCCACAAAACTGCTCTAAACCTGCTAAATTCTCCCTTCAGAATCTCCAACAACTTTTCAAAATGTTAGGCTGACAGTTGTGACTTTTTTTTTTTTAGTGTTTATTTTTGAGAGACAGAGAGAGAGAAAGAGGGCGAGCGAGCGCATGAGCAGGCGAGGGGCAGAGAAAGAGAATCCCAAGTAGGCTCTGAGCTGTCAGCACAGACCCTGACACCCGGCTCGAACCCAAGAACTGTGAGATCATGATCTGAGCCGCAGTTGGATGCTTAACTGAGCCACCCAGGCGCCCCTAAAAATTTTCTTAAATTATTTTTTAAAATGCCTTTTTTTTGAGACAAGGTGCACACGCGAGAGCAGGGGAATGGGGGAGGAGGAGGGGCAGAGAGAAAGGGAGACCGAGGATCCGAAGCGTGCTCTGCGAGAATCGAACTGTGAGATCATGGTCTGAGCTGCAGTTGGACGTTAACAGACTGGGCCACCCAGGTGGCCCTCCTTTTTAAAAAACACAACACAACAAACATCCACCCAAAACAGCCGTGGGTGACAGTGCTGCAGGACGTTCGACCTGGTAAACGCGAGGGCTCCGCGTCTAGGACGCGCGCTCACGGAAGGGACTAGGATGCGCCCGTGGACAGACGGGTCTCCGGTTCTACCAACCTACGAGACTGCCTTCCCGAAGACGCTATGCCGAGAACCACAGTGCAGTTCCTGTCTTCACAGCATGACGACTGTGAGGAAACAGCCAGCGCTGCGTCTCAAAAAGATCACACGAAGCGTGTGCCTGCCACGCCGCCACGCACCTGGTGGCAAACCTCCAACCCTTGAAACAATATTCAAAACAAGTAATGTCAATTTTGAAAAAAAAACTGCCAGCCAGAAATTACAGCCAATGTTGCAACACAGCCTCACTGTTTTGACTCATTAACCGAAAATTTAAAATTCTGCCAGGCCGGGCTCAAGCTCACGTTCATGCTTTGTATGAAGGGGCTTCCCTCCTCACAACCGCCCCTTTGTGGCTCACGATAAAGGGCTGAGAAGGTGCTAGGTTCCTCCAACTACTAAAAAGGAAAGAGATCCCAACTAAAGACTCTTTCCTGACACGACGGCCCCCGGCGAGCACACAGGTCTGAGCACCATCCTGGCCGCCAGCAGCGGGCTCTGCCAGCGCTCCCTCCGCTCGCCAACCCTGGGGTCTGCGGCAGCAAACGCCACTTCTGCCTTCTGACCCCGGCCCACAAAGGAAACTAAGCAATCCAATTTTTGTTTATCTGAACATCTACACAGAACCTGACTCGACGGCGTTAACTGCTTTTAAGTCTTTTACAGCCTATTCGAAGTTCTGCTGCTACCAAAACCCATGGTCGTTATTAAAACTATCTTGATGGGGGGGGGGGGTGTCTGGGTGGCTCAGTCGGTGGAGCAGCTCAGGTCATGGTCTCGTGGTTCGTAAGTTTGAGCCCGGCATCCGGCTCTCTGCTGTCAGTGTGGAGCCCATTTTGGATCCTCTGTCTCCACCCCCCCCCCCCCCCCGCATCTCCCCTGCTCATGCTCTCTTTCTCAAAGACAAACATTAAAAAACATTAAAAAAAAAATTATCCTGATGAAACGAAGGTGTCCGCAACACAGGCCGGATGTGTACATAAAGAGACATCTAGAAATGACCCTGCTTAAAATTTCTTAGTGCTGCTTTTACACATGTGTGGAGACAAAAAGCAAAAGCCGCTGCTTGAAAGCACCTTGGGGACTGAGGCCCGGCCAGGCTCTGCCATCCAGCCGGGCTTCCAGGTCATTGTGGGCATGCAAAGGGCACAGGTTTCCCTCTACCCAGTTTCTGTTGCGGAACACAGGCTTGTGACCTTGGTGGACAACTCCACGTGGGTGTCGGCAGCCAGAGCAGCCACGTTACATCTGCCAAGGTTAAGGAGAAGGAGACGAGGCTTGCACTCTTCTCTGCCTAATGCCACGGGCCACTACCTTCAATGGGCTTCGGCCGTGGTCTGCGTTGTACACACCCCTGAAAATTCATTTTGAAACCCAGTGCTAAGGTGATGGCACTCCTAGCAGATGGGAGGTGCTCAGGTCATAAGGTCAGAACCCTCATGAATAGGATCAGTGCCCTTAAAAAGAGCCCCCTCCCCCACCCCAGCTCTCTTGCCGCCTGCAGCCCTGAAGACCCCTTACCAGCACCTGACCATGCCAGCTAACACCCTGATCTTGGGCCTCCAGGTAAGTGAGAAGCAAAGGTGTTTTGTATAAGCCCCCTGGTCTACGGTCTTTTGTTAAAGCAGCCCAAGCAGACTGAGCCAGCCCCCCTCTGGTCTCTCTGAACAAAAACATGCTTTCAAACACTGCAAGGGACCGTTGGAATCGTACATCCTGGGGGACTGGTGCTCTTAACACAAGGCCACCGCCTGGCTCTTAGTGACCCTCTGAACAATACAGGTTCTTGCACTCATTAGAAAATCTGTCATGGGGGCGCCTGGGTGGCTCAGTCAGTTAAGCGTCCAACTTCAGCTCAGGTCACCATCTCACGGTTCATGAGTTCCAGCCCCGTGTCGGGCTTGCTGCTGTCGGCGCAGAGCCTGCCTCAGATCCTTTGTCCCCACCTCTCTCTGTCCCTCACCTGCTCGCGTTCTCGCTCTCAAAAACAAACATTAAAAAAATAAAAGTAAAAAGTGTCATACGGGACAAGCTTGGCTGCTGCTAAATCCCCAACGACGACACTGGGACGGGTTCCCAGACAGGAGAGTCCCCTCTCCTTCCTTCCCCAACAGAGAGAGGGAGAGATGTGCGTGTGTGTGCACAGAGAGGACAGGCACCGTAAGTCACTTCCCTGGGCAGTATGATGTTCAAGTGCCAGCCACCCCTGCTAGGCGCTTTGGGAGCTGTGTCCCCTGAAGAGTCTCTAGGTCTTGTAGCTATTAGTTAAGAAGCCTGACCCTCCAGGGAGGACCCCGACCCTACTGGCCACCCTATTGATTTCGTATCCACAGTGGTCTGTCTAGGCCCCATCTGCACCTGTGGCTGGCTGGCACTCCCTTCCAGCACCAGTGAGTGGGGGCACCGCTGCAGGACCCCACGGCATTGTCGTTTCCTGGGGTCATGCCGCAGGAGACCTGCATCATTCCACAGCCAACATAGGCCACCCTCACCCCCATTTTCGCTGCAGCAGGAATTAAGGATCTAGTGAAAGGCAGTGTGTATCGAAAGGCCGTCTTACAGCCAATGTGAAGTGCCACTTCCACGCAGACGCGGCAGTCAGGCCACGTGACCTAAGGCCCAAAGAAGTCTCAGAGCCCCTCCCACCCAGCAGGCACCCAGGCCACGCTCTGGGCCTCTCACTTCATTTCAGGTGGTCTACTTGGGAGAGAGATGTGCACTGGGAGGACAAACCAGCTTTATCCCAAGTTCTTCCCGAAAAGCAAACACACGGCTGAGCCAGTAAAAATTCAAAGACGTCGTCTAACTTCCTAAAAGTAACCCATTTTCCCAGAGGTGAGCATTTAAAGACAACTATTTTGTAAAATTCTTATTTCTTAACAACAAAGCATCTCTAATCATTACTTAAAGCAGAAGTTCTCAAGAAATGTGGTCCTCAGGCCCTTCAGGGGGTCCCCGAGGTCAACTCATCTCCGCAACCACAAAGGCTATCACATGCCTCTCCCGCTGGCCACTCGGGAGCGGGTGGTAAAGCTTTCTGGAAGCTAAATGACAGCGATGTACTGGAGTCTGCATGCAGAAGCAGACGTAAGGATCCAGCTGCTGTCAGTTAAGCCAGAAGTTAAAAAAGTAAATGACCTCTGTCATTGTTTCTTAGAAAATAGTTTTCATACGACGTTATTCACGTTGACACGCGTGAGGCTGTATGTTCAAAAATGAATGAACTTAGATGTCTTTTAAACGCCAAGTACAGTAAATACCAACAGACACACGTAAGTCAAGACTCTGTGATGCCCTCAGTAAATTTAGGCGTATAAATGTGTCTTGAGCTGAGGTGTAGAGAGCAGGCTTTAAGGTAACTTGACGGGACTGCTCCTGACGGGCCAGAAGCAGTCGGTGCCCTGTCCCTCCCAGTCAGCAACGCCAGGCGGGCAGCAGCGGCGCTCAGTATCCGCCTCTTCTACACCTTCCGTCCCGCTCTCAAGTGATCGCTAGGAAGGCGCTTCTTTCCAGGTATGAAATGGATGACTCACACAGAGGCTGCCACCCGACCTCAAAGAGAATAGAGTTTGGAGAAGACACGAAGGACTTCCCTCCCGAGCACCTGCCTGGTGAGTGGTGCTGTCGGGACCGCAGGCCACAAACCGGCCAAGAGGCGACGGCTAACGGTGGAGACCTAAGGTCAAGAAGCCACCACGTTTCAGCTGGAGTCTTCTTTTCTCTCTCTGAGATGAGCCAAAGCCAAGGTCCAGTTTTGTACTGGGGGCAAGTGGGAGAGGTCCCGGCTTAAACAAAGAAATTACAGGACCACAGGATCTTCCCTGTTAATTTTTAAAGCCTCACGTAGCGCCAAGCCTGACGGTTAAGCCGGTACACAACGCACGCAACTTCAGACTGTTGCTGCTCTATGTGTGAGTAGTGCAGGAACGGGATGTCTTACAACTAAAAAACGTGCTGTGAAGAGGCAGACTGTGTAATCACAGTCTAACATCCACACCTAGTGTCCACCTAGCCCCGCTGTCTCCATGGGGCGCTAGGGCATCTTGTGGGGGGGGGGGGCCCTCTTTATGCAGGCTCAGCATTCCCAGTCCTGACCGAGGCAGTCGGCACTCCCCTTCTCCACGTAGAAGTGGGGTAGTTCTTCTCCCAAGCAGGCTGGGCTCGGGAGGCTCAAGGCGCAGCTCCGCAGCGCATTACAAGAACACGGGCTTCAGCCCCAGGGGCAAACCTAACAGGTACCGACATGCTGAGAATGTGCACTTCCCTTTGGGCTGTGCTTGCCCGTCTGGGAACTGTGGACGACCGTGACCTCCCAATTTCCTAAAAGGATACGTGAAACTACACCGTGTAAGTGACAGTGCCCGCACACAGGAAGCAAGCAGCAAGCGGTAGGGGCCATCTATTAAAACGATGATGTCCGTATTGGTGAGCGTTTGCGAAAGCAGGCCCCTAGGAGAATCTACTTGAGAAATATTCACCAAGATGCCCTCCTGTACTCGGCACCGGGACAGAGCAGGCAACATTCCTGCTCCCATGGTCCAGGGGGACGTGCCTCACTTGGACCCAGCTGAGACAGCTGGGAAAGGGCAGGTGCGTGTATAAGGGCCCTCCCAGCCACACTTTTTTTTTTTTTTTTTTTTTTTAAACAAAGGGACACAAATCCATCTCCACCATCAGGACACTGATTTTGGGAGGGGGGAAAAATCAAGAAACGTCCACATAATGGAATTCTTTAAGACTGCAATTAAAGGACAACAAACCACATGGCCACTGCCATGGAGAGTGGGTCCCACACGAGTGAAGAGCACGGTGGCCACGTCCCATAAACACATCCTGCCACACCCACCCACCCACCCGTGTCCAGAAACTGGGCAACAGCTGTAATGCAGGTTCTGAAGGGCTTCTGGTGTTCTTGCCTTTTTTTTTTTTAAATTATTATCTTAATTTTCTAGGCATTTGTAACTCAACACACAGCAAATCTGTCTTTGTATTTGGGAGGGGGAATCTCATTTACTTTCTCATAAAGATGTGGTAAACGCCATTTAAATGTCTGTATCAGCGTCTGTGAAACAAAACCATAGCACCTGACTCTGCCACCTGAAGAAAGAAATATTACACTAGGTAATCACCACCTACTGATTAAGCATATTTTAGTCACAGCTACAAGAATCCTTATTAAATACATACAATCACCTACTCAATCTCAAGTAACAACTTACCCTCAAAATTAGTACTCAAAAAATAAAATGAGGTCTAAACAAGAGAAAGTATTCTCCAGAACCGTGAGCACTCACACCAAGTGAGCTCAATTTGACCCTTCTTTCCCAATTAGTGTGTTTTCATCAACTGTTAACCACAGAGCCTTTGTAATGGAATCAGCACAAATCATTTGATACTAACTACACAGATAATATGAGGCACCCATTCTAAGGGACCACACCACATAAATAAGAAAATACACAAAAGAGAAACTCCATTTAGGAGAAACCTTCTTAATGGACTTCCTGAGTCCACCAGGCATGTGAGAATCAGGCCTCTATGAGACACAGCGCCACACTGCAGGGACCCAAGGACAACAGTGAGCTGGCTTAACCCGTAAATACGTTCAATCTTTGCTCTGCAAGAGCCGAATGGAAATCCCCTGGTGTCATCAGACAGGCGTACGAAGATGAAGCGTATTGTGCTAACAGAAATATAAAACAATCAGAACCCCGAACACCGCACAAACACGCAGCAAAACAAAAAAGAAACCAGTCCCTGAGCTGCCTGAGGACGGACTCCTTGAGAGTCAGACACCCTATGGCAGTACAAAGACTTACAGGGTCAACAGCAGGACCTGAAAACTCCGCCGCCAAAAGCTAGCAGAAAGTGGGAATGGAAGTCCCCACTCCAAGCCCCCCACACAAAGCCTAGCAGAAGCACTGAGTGAGTGGCCCACCTCCAGGCCCCCCCAGCGACACCTCTCCTCAATGAGCCACAGTGATGCTCACACAGGCACACAAGCTGTGAGCATCACTGTTGGACAGGACAGGACAGTGGTAACCATGGGCAGCAGCAGCCGGGAAAGGGGAGCCACCTGTTATCACACAACTTTTTATTTGTGCCCTTCCCTCTGATCAGTACACAACTGTGCTCGAAATAACCTGAATTTAATCCCATAGTAACAAGGGACAGTTCCTGCTGGAAAATCTGAAATAAAGACACGCACTATTCCTGAAGTCATGGCTCAAGCCCCCAAGAACACCGGCAAGGAGGAGAACAAGAGGCCTCGAACGTGCGTTTGGCGGAAGTTTCACAGCAGGCCTCGGGCTGGGTCTCCCCAGGTGACACTTCTGAGATGCCTGGGCTGTGTTTCTAACGGGAACCCAGGGGACCGGTCCCAGAGACGTGTGCGTGTGTACACGCACCAACACAGGTGCCACTAAGGGCTGGCCAGCGAAGGGGCTGGCGTGTCCTCACAAGCCCCACTGCACTGGTCTCCGAGGCCGGGGAGGCCTTTCTGCGAGCCGCTACAGCCAGGCTGCGCGGCACCCAGGAGGCAGCAAATACTTGCTGAGCAAACGGAGGAATCACTCTACGGGTCGCTGACGCCACTTCCTTAAAATGCCTGGCTAAAGCACCCTTCTTGGGAGCACCCTCCAGCCAGGGCCTGTGTGGCTCCGGGGGAACCACGGAACACGTGCCTGGGGTGGGCCCCTTAGAAACAGGCTCCGAGGTCTGGGCTTGGAGGTCGTTCCTCCCTCGCACCTCAGTGCCCTCCCTGCAGGTCAGAACGGGCACGGAATGCTCAGATCTCATTCACCGCAAATGACACAGGTACCATTCTCTACGGCCAAGGGACGAATGAAGCTCAGCTCACGCTGGTGGGACCTACGGCGCCGATTCTAGGCTCACTGATGGAGGCGCTGGATTCAAAGCGGAAAACGGGCCCTGAGCTCCACTGTGTCACAAGCACCGCACACGAGGCAAAAGCGGCCTTTGAGATCCTCCGCGAACGCACCTCAGGGTCGGGGAAGCAGAGTGCCGGCTCACAGCGGCCCCCGCTCGGGGCTGTTTACCTGCCACAACTCATTTTAACAACTGCTTGTGTGCCCGTTCCCGCCTCCAGGGGACAGAAGCACGGGGAAGGGACTCGTGCAGCCTCAGAGCGGGCTTCTAAGTGGGCTGTCTGTCCGGGGGCGGTGCAGCAGGGCGGGAAGCAGGAGAAAACAAATGGGGCCCCGAGTGCCAAAGGTGGGGGAGACAGAAAGAGGACGACTGCAGGGGCACGCCTCCCCCGGAAGGTGAAAGCTGGCCAGGAGAGTAAAATACACCAAGATGACAAAGTAGCTACACGGAAAACTAAAAATCAGTATTTTATGATGGGACGAATACTCTTTCAGCGAAACCGACTTTCCGAAAGCCTCCTCTGCTTCCTGGAGCACCAAAGACCACACACCTGTCCCATTACCCCTCCTGAGAGCAGGTGGAGACACCAAACTCCTCCGGTTAAACGGAAGTGAACACCGGGAACCGTACCCACACTCCAAGAAAGGATCCCGGAACGAAACTTCACGTCCGTGAAGGACGTCCGGACGAGCGAACCGGGGTAGAGAGCAGAACTCACTGCAGCCAGCGGCACTTGGGGCAAACAAGTCACTCGTACGCAGACGCCCGCTGGACTTGGAACTTCCAGGGAAGAGCGGCGCCCCCTGCCCTCCGACTAGCGGGCCTCCCGCCCTGCTGACTTGGGTCAACGGACAGTACTGCGCTGCCGTCCCCTCCGGTCCGTTCAAATCCGGACCAGGCCCCCGAGCAAACACCCTCCTCCGGCGGACCCAGCCCCAGGCAGGCGCCCACGCGCGGCGGGGGCCTCGGAGTGGCCTCGGGAGGTGACCCCGCTCCGTGGGCCACCTCCCCCCCCCGCGACCCCCTCTCCGTGGGCCCCCTGCCCCCCTCCCCCTCCACTGTCCCCCGTCTCCGCTCCCTCTCCCGCACCTCGCCTCCCCTCTCCCCCCTCAGCCGCCCCCTCCTCCCCTCCCTCCCGCCATCCCCGCGGCGGCCGCCATCTTCTCTCCTCGGCGGGAGCGCAGCGAGGGCCGGCGCGGCCGCCGCGGCTGTCGGAGGGCTGGGCTCCCGCCCCGCCGCCGCCCCCGAGTGCGGCCCCGCGGCGGCCGGCCCGTCTGCCCGGCGGCCGGGATGCCACTCACCGCGGGTCGCAGGCCTCTGGGGTCCCGCAGCCATTTCCTCGGAGCTCGGCGGAGTGGGCGGGAGGGCGGGGTCGGCGCCGGGAACCGAGGCGCGGGGCTAGAGGGGCCGGCCGCGTCCGGAGCAGCGCCCCCGCGCGGAGGGAGGAGGCCCCGCCCCGCGTGCGCGCCTGCGCCTTGCGCCCCGGCTCCCCGAGTCCGAGGGCCGCAGGCGCCGGCCGCAGCCGGCGGGGCCCCCGGGGCCGCGGGGCCCCAGGGCTGGCTTTGCGGCGAGGAGGCGGGGACGAGGATAATGGAGCAGCCGTGCCCTCAAGTTTGTACAGCAAGCCGGCCCCCGCCGCCACCGGCACGCTCAGCTCGGGCACATCTGCCCGCAGGGGCTGCAAGGAGCGGTGAGGCGTCCGGGTCCAGAAAGGCAAAGGGGTCTGTCTGGCAGGCGCGCAGCCCTCCATCCGGATCTTCTTCACTCCGAGCCGAGCAGGGACACCCCAGCACCGGCCAGTCCCCAGATGCTCCACAAACATACCTCAGAGGGGAAGCGCCGGCACCCTCGGGGCGCTATGGACACCGAACACTGGCCCTGGGGGCTAGAACTCCGTGGCTGAGGGCCTCTGCCCCCATTACGTACGTGCCTCTACAGCCCCCCTGCTCCCACGTTCTTTAGAAGCAGGAACCCCTTGGCTTTGGTTTCAGCCCGGGTCAAAAGGCGGAAAGGTGCCCTGTGTGCAGTGGAGCCGCACACAGCGAACCCCACAGGCGCATCCCTGACGCTTCCGTGAGTGAGAACCACGGGTTGGGGTCAGATGCGCTTTTCAATCAACATCTATTTCTAAAGATGACAAGACCTGCTAGTTTCGGAGCCGGACTCTGGATTTTCTCCCAAGGAATACAACGCAGTGTTTTCTGCTGGTGGGATTCCATTAGGACCACCTTCATGGAATCCTGCAGGGATGGGCTCTCCACTCTTCCATCGTGACCGTCTTCAAGTTTGCCCCCAGATAGGTGGAGTGGGGAGTTTAGACAGCAGACGGTTGGGAGGCGAAACCAGCTGGCACAAGCAGTGTGATCTTGGGCAGGGTGTCTGTAAATGGGGAAGACCACAGGAGGCCTCCCCAGCCAGGAGTTGGAATGGGGGAACGCCGCTCGGCCTCTTTAGCGGAGGAGCCTTAAATGAAACAAACCCAGCAGCAATGTCTCTCTGCAAAGGGAGATCGTTAACAACGCCCAGGTGCCACGCGGGTGGGTGCTTGCAGGGACGGAAGGCACAGGATGAGGGTTTAGGACAGTATGTCAATCACGGCAGAGAACTGGGTACAAGACAGGGCACTGGTCTAGATGTGTTCTCCTCAGTTCTTCTACCCTTGTCCAGAGATCCTCAGCCAGAGAACAAGTAGACATATTCTATCTCCTCTGCTATAGTAAAGCCCTGGCTTTGTGATCCCAATGAGAGGGAGTACAACGTTTTATATTCGTGCAGAACGATGCTCATTACTCCTAGCTTTCACAATGGTTCCTGTTACTCTGAGATGTTGCCCTGCAGATTCAGCAGAAAATAAAGTTGACTTCAGAAGAAATCAGTATTTTAATCTGTGAGGCAGGAGAGCTGTATTTCCTTTCTGGTTGCTTTCATCTCTTTAGTTTCTAAATGAATCCACGCAATAAAAAAAGCCAGACAAAGTAGTGCCTGTCACAGATTTTGACAGAAAAGCAGTTGTGACTCCGTGGGCTTCATAGGCTAATCGTAACACAAAGTATGTAGCAGAGAAAGTGGGGAGGAACAAGCCCAAGACCTTTACTGAGTCTGAGCCCGCTGGTGAGTGTGAGGAGGAAGGTCACCCCGACAAGCAAGTCCTAGGGCAGGGTGCCAGTCTCCTGCCATCACCCCTGGCCTGTGGGGCCTCAGGAGAGTTGCAGCTACAATGTGCAGGCTGAAATTTATGAGATTTGTTTCCAAAATGAACAAGTACTTGGAAAGCCAAAGCGACTGTTTGAACTCAGGTCTGACAGGGGCTTTCTGGATTTGTCCAGAGCAGAAACATTGTTGGAATTAACTCATCCTCTTGCACGGCTCACAAAACTCAAACAGTGAAGGTGAGAGAGAGCACTGGAAGGAAATACCAATGAGAGTAACAGAGGCCAAGCCATCCGTGATTTCAAAAGGATTCCCAGAGCTTTATTCCGAACTTCAACAAAATCAATACACATAAATTACCTGCTCGATACCAGAACTATTTTTGAGTTGCAATTGGAACCAACTGCTTCTAAAATTTAGAAATCCAAGGAGAAATAACATCTCCCAAATCTGTCTACAGAAGGTGGGAGGCCAAGGGTGTTGCCTTTCATGGTTGTGCAGAGAAATGAAACATCTCGGGAGTCTGTCAGACAGAAGTCCCTCTCGTTCCAACAGAACGCAAAGCCTTAAAGAATAAATGCAAGAGAATTTTAAAGTCAAGAAAGCAAAAACCAAAAATTTCTAAGTGCGTTCTAAAAAAGGAAAAGCGTGGATATCCATTGGAAAAAATCTCTGGGCTTGACAAAAAGAAAAAAAAAATACTCAGAGCATATACAGATATAACTACGCACATACACAGGCTATATGCGTTTATGTGTGTCCGTGTGAGTGCATTATCTACTTTTAATTAAAAAAAAGGTGGAATCCCAAGCCAACACAGGTCTATCAAATTCTTCACCAGCCAAGTCTTAGAGTACAAGTTCGTATGAAATGCTGTATGAATTCCCTAGGAAATCCTGGTGGATTAAGTGACTGTCACTCAGGCGTGCTGCCTGTGTCTGCTGGTCTGCAGCTGCAGGGCGTGGGCCCCCCACCCCCACCCCACCTGTGCTGCACGCGCTCTCTAGGATCTCAGCAGGGGCTAAAGGATCAGGAAATAACTACTCTTGCTTTCACCCACCCAAAGAAACTCAGAAGCAATGCTTTCTGACTTAATGGTACGGAGTCTGGGAAGGGAGATAGACCTGGGCCAGGAGGGAGGGCGGGGCCGTACCAAACGCGCCGAGAGGCATGCTTCCACCGGTCTTAGAACTTTCAGCTGAGATGCGCGCGGCACCACTAAACGATGATAAAATCCTTCCTTACTCTTCCAGATCTTCGGGAAGAAACTTAAAGCACCGGGAAAAGCTGGAGCTCGGGAGCTGACCTCTCGGGGCTGCCTGCGTGGTTGTTGTGGGGACTCAGCAGCGACAACCGCGTGCTATCCTGATGAGCCGGGTTTGTCTTTGCCAAATCTCCTTCAAAGCAGGGCCTTGATTTTATGCTTTTGGGTTTTGAGAATAAGATAAAAACATCTGTAAAACACGGCTGATGTCCTGGTTATTGAACAGTCTGGGATTTGAGTAGAGGAAGCACTGTGTATTTTATTCCCCCAAATACTTTTCCTTTCTGAAAACTCTTTCATGCTCTTTAAGACTAATAAAATTTTCACGCGTCTCTGTAAAGAGCTGCTAATCTAATAAAATGAAACTCTCCACCCACGCTTGGGGGAACCATGGAAGCTCCGGCGGCTCCCCCTTCCACAGATCCACCTCCTTCCTGTCAACCTGGTCACTGCCCCAGGCGGTGGCCAAAGTGGTGCACCCCCCTACTGCTCTCCCCCAGACTCCTTGCGGCATGTGTCTTCGGGGTGGCCCCGGCTGGCCCCTAACCGTACGCTCTACAGGGATCTCACGCACACCTGGCTGTGCTGACCTTTACCTCTGCCTGTAGCCGGGGCCATCCACCCACTAGTTCTGTCATCTCCACTTGATGCCTCAAATGCACATCAAAGCCTAAGGCATGCAAAACGAGCTCATGACTTGGGAGTCTCTCCTCCAACCAGGCCCTTCCCTGGTGTCCCGACTCAGTGATTCAGTGATGGTCCCACCCTATAAACCCAAAAGCACAAGCCGGAAGCCCGGATTCTCCCTGACACGCACCCCCCCCCCCCTTCAGCTACCAAGTCCTGTGGCTTTAGTGTTTAACGTGCTCCTTGCTCTCCACACCTGCCGCTTCTGAGGGGTTAAACCACAACTGTCTTCCCTTCACCCTGCTCACCTCCCACCTCACCGCCACCTACCACTGTCCATTCCCGCCATGTCACTGAGCTCGCTGCCCTGTCACCCACAACTGTCAAGTGAACAGTTTTTGGTGAATGTCACGCTGGACGGCCCTGCTGCACTCGATACTGCCCATGCATCTTCTAAAGCTCCCCACCCGCTGGCTTCCGGAGAGCCTACTGACCCCCTGGTCCCTGTCAAGCCTCTCTGCTGACCTAACGGACAACTTCAATGGATAATAGCCGTACGTTGCTGTCCTTTAGGATCCTGGACTTCTTTGCTCCCCTTCCCTACAGTCTTCCTCTAAATAGGTCTGTCTCCTCTCACACGGGGTCACCACAAAACCTCTGCTTTCAGCCTCATCGTCACTCCCTTGAGCTTAGCCATGTCCCCCAGGCACCTCACACCCGACAAGGCCGACACTGAGCTCGCCATCTCCCCGCCCCCCCCCCCCCCCCTTCCAGCCCACGAGTTGTCAGGATGGCTCTTCCTCACCTGGTGCCCCCACCGTTAACCTCATCAACCAGGCTACAGAAGTGCCTTTCTCTGTCTTCCTCTCCTGTCAATCCATGAACTCAATCACGGAGGGCTGCGGACATGCCCTGCCCCATGACACTCCCTCCGTCCACTTCTGCTGAGGCTGCTTGTACTTAAAGTGGTCATTCGTCATTCACTCCTTCAACATTCTCAACAAATAGCTACGGAGCCCCCACTCCTGCATGTTTCAGCTCTTGAAAAGTTCACACGTGTGCTGAACTGGGACACATCATCAAGCATCAGCGACAGAAAATGGTGTGCTAAATGCGACAAACGCATGGTTTAGGATGTGAGACGTGAGCCTAAAGGAGACAGGCTACATTCGGCTTTGTTCCGGGAAGGCCGTCCCCTTCTGAGGAGTCAGCCTGGAGAAGTGTTTTCCACGTGGCCCAGCTTGCGAACCCAGCGCTAAGAGAAGCGGCCGGTGGAGAACCTCCAACAGGAGGACAGCTGCAGTAGAGACAGGAGGGGCGGGGGCCATGAGGCTTTTGGCCCTGCTCACTTTGCACAGGCACCTGGGGGTCTCTGAAAGGTGTGAAGAGAACGGGCACAAGGAGAGACCACCCTGCCTGCTGCGTGTGCTTCATTAAAAACTGGTGGGACCCCTGGGAGGGGCAATCCCAGCAGCAGAGAGGCTGGGGACAATAAAAAGCAGCCAGCGTCTAGACAGAAATAAGGAGGTGGAATTTGCAGGACTCGGTAACGGGTTGGCCGCTGGGGGCACGGGCCATTAACCTGTGGCCCACGGAAGGCGCAGCTGAAGCCTCTGTGGCCTGGAATATCCTATCTCCCTAGGGCACTGGCATTCAAGTGTTTGCTTGTGTGCCTCTGGAAAGAATTCTAAAAATGCGCACCCTTTCGCACACCGTGAAGTTGACACCTAGAATCGTACGCAGACTTAAGTAGCTGCCAAAGACGTCCTCACGAACGTGTACTCTCTGTGCGATTTGAACGGATTCATGTCAAAACTTTGTACCTGCAGACTCAGCACACTGAATTGGAAACTACCCGTAATCAGTCATCCCTGTGAAACCTATGGGACTTCCTCTCGGCGAGAAGTCCGACAGCACTCCCGCGCTCTTCAGCTCACTTTTGAGCAACCGCACGAAACCATCCAACCCTGAGCTCAAATTCAGGAAGACGTCGGATTTCATGGGACGGAGCAAGGGGCTGCCCCCTCCATTTGCTTCCCGAAGCCGCAGAGATCTCTTAACCTTGCTTTCCCACAGCGGGAAAAGGAGACCCTGCTCGGACGCGGCCCGCGAGCAGGCACAGAACGAGCACACGCGCGCCTCCGCGGGTCCCCGCCGCCGCCGTCGCTGTCGCTGCACGCGCGCCCGCAGCCCTGGCCCCACCTGGCGCGGCCAGTGGACCGCCGGGCCTGCGCGGCAGGCGCCCCGAGGGCGGGCCCGGTTCCTTTGCCCCCGCAGGCGGCGAGCGAAAGCGCGCTCGGTAACCCCCGGGGCCCTCCTCAACCGACGGAACGAAGCGCTCCCGCCGGGTCGCGCTCGGGCGGCTCCTCCCGGGCCCGTGCGAAGGCAGGCGCCGGGTGCGGAGGGACCCCGCCTCGGGGCGGCGCCGAGCACTGGCGCCTGCCCCCCGCCCCCTGCCCTCAGAGCTCACACAAATGACGGAAAGGGAGCTGGGACCTTCGCCTCCGACTCAGTCTAGATGTCGCCATCCCTGCGCGAAGTTCCCCCGCAACGACACCTCGACGGCGGCCATCTTGCCCAGAGTCGGCCGACGCCTTTTGACTCTCGCGCCAACCCGTAGAGCGAGCGCGCCGCGAGAAGAGTTCTGCGCAAGGACGGAAGCTGGAGTCTCGCGCTTCCGGGCAGCCGCCGCGCTCCGCCCCCTCGCGGGAGCGCTTGATTGGTTACAGGCTGGCGAGCCTGCGCTCTCGCGATCTCGCGGGAGGTGCCTGAAGGGGCGGCCGTCCGTGCGTCTGCCCTCCCGTTCCCCGCCCCCGCCTCCGCCGCGGCTCCCGCCTCCGCCACCCATCCCCGGCGCCTCGCCGCCCTCCCGGCTCGGCCGCCCCCCGCCCCCCGCCCCCCCGAGCGGCCGTGGAGATCGCGCTGCGCGGGAGGCGGGATCCGCACGGTAAGATGGCCGCGGCGGACCCAGGCGGCCGGGCCGAGCTTCCCCGCGGGAGCGCGGCGGGCCGGGGTGGGGCTGGGCGGGGGCGGGGTGGAGGCCGAGGAGGGGGCCGGGGTAGGGCTCGGCGGGAGAGGCCAGAGGGGGCCGGGGCGGGGGTCGGGAGCGGGCTGGGGGCCCTACGGGGTCGAAGGTCTGAGCAGGTGGCAGAACCGGGGCCTTGTGGATTTGCACTGTCAACTGCCCCTTTTCTCCTGGCCGGAGCAGAGTCCTGACCCCACAGCGCTCGCGCGCTGTAATTCGGTGTTTATTCTTAAAGGGAGCGCCTTTCGAGCGAAGGCTACAAGGTTCAGAAGTGGTCGCCAACTACAGCAGTGGCAGTTACCTGAAGCACCGCACTCGTGTCCCTGTGAAGAGAACGATTTTTATGACCACCGCTTCAGAGCAGAAGCTGAGCTGGTGAGGACGCGAACTGCTTGCTTGGGAAGCAAGTGTTCCTCGGTTTCAGAGTTGGGAGGTTTGTGTGTTGAGTGTTTCTTTGGAGTTGTTGCTGTTCCCAGATCGCTGTCCGTGCTGGGAGCGGTACTGGTGTGATTTGGGGTACTACGGGGATGGAGAGAGAGGGGCCTCGTTTGTCCGAGGTTACCTGGAGTTGTCTGGGAACAGCAGAGTGGCCTGAGGGAATTACGCACCTGCCCGGAGCTACAGGACTTGGGCATTTGTAGGAGGAATGACATCTCTTGGTTTGTCTCCCGTGCCGGCTTCCTCCTCTGGTGCTGAGTGTGGGCACCCTCCTAGCACCCAAGGACTTGGTCTTGTGCCCGTGCTCTCTCCCTGGGCGATCTTTGCTCAACTCGTGGCTTTCGATAGGTACCCTTGTTGGGTGGCTGTTTCCCTAATTAATGTTTCCAGCGCTGGGCTGGGGACCTATAATCCAGGTGCCTGCTTGACTTCTCCATCTGCGTGTCTGATAGTCAGCCCAAACTTGCTCTACTCCTCAAACCTGTCCTGTTTCTTTTTGTTTGTGGCCCGGTCCTCCAAGGTCTCAAGCTTGAAAGCTTCGGTCCGGCCTCCAGCGCTCTGGTCCTTTATCCCTCTGCATTCAGGCCGGCAGCACGGCCGTTGACTTGCGCCCACAGAATCTTCACCTGCTGTGTCTCTGACTCTCCTGCCGCTGCTCTCGTTTGATGGCTTCTCGCTGGCTTTCCTGCTCGGCTTTTGCTGCCCCACTTTCTCTGCTCTTTAATTTAAAAACATTTTTTTATTTTACTTTTTTATTTTAGAGATTGGGAGTGTATGAGCAGGGGAGAGGGGCAGAGGAAGAGACAGAATCTGGGGCTCGATCCCATGATCCTGGGATCATGACCTGAGCCAAAATCAGGAGTTGGACGCTCACCCGACTGAGCCACCCAGGTGCCTTTGTTTTTTGATCTTTTAATTTAATGAAGCGATTTAGCATGTCCTTGTCTGGCGTAAAGCGGTACCCATGATGTATAGATTACTTACGACGACAGTGGTGGGCTCGCCATCTTAAAAGCCCAACTGGTGCCCCCAGGGCTGGCACCTCTCTGCCTTCCTTCCCATGGTCACCGCCTCTTGAGTTTCACGTCTTTACTCAAAACAAGAAAACGCTTTGCCGAATTTGTATTTGTTGCTAAAGCACGTATCACGCGATTTGTGTTGTTTTTATTCTTTGTAAAACTGTCTGCCATGCTTGGGTCTTGCTTTATTCGTCCAACTGGTTTCTGAGAGTCCTCCCTGTGGCTGTGTTCATGTTTTAATTGTTCTAGTAAATTCTGTTACGCGATCATAAGCCTTTCTCAGCAATCCTAAAATCCAGATAGCTCCGAAAATCAGAAATTTTTTGTTTTTAACCTATTTGATGGCAAAATCTGCTCCGGTGAAAGCTTTTCCATCTCCATTCCACCCAGCGTGGCTGCCCAGACGTTTCCCCGAAGAAGTCGTATTTAATTGTGGGGTGTCACCCCAGACTGCAGTGTGCGTGTCACGTGACATATGCTAAGTCGTGCCGTGTAGTTCTGGGTACAGTCGGCAAGATTTTAACTTTCGGAACGGATCTGCCCAAGGGTTTTGGGCCTGGGACTGTGGTTCCCTGCTGCTTTTGAATGAACATCCAGGTGGGTGGCTTCCTGATTTTTGCCATCTTGAAAAGCGTTTCTGTGAGCAGGCTTGTCCGTGTCGGGTGTGCGGTGGTGAGCGTGGAGGACCTCGGTCTAGTGATAGAATCCCCGGGCCGTGAGGAGCGCGTGTGGTCCGCCCCGCAGGGAATGCCGGGTTTGTTTGCGTTTCCAGTCTGCTCTCACAGAAGCATCAAAGAGCTGGAGGGAGCTCCATGTCTCTGTGGACACTTGGTATGGCCAGACTTCTTAATTTTGGTAGGTCTGGTGAGTGTCTCATCGTGGGCTTCTCTCTCGGGCACGTGTGTCATCGCGTTGAATATTTAGCTTATGTCCCTTGCGGTTGCCCTTCATGCTTAGAAGAGGGTTGATCTAAACTCCTCCTTTATTCGGCGAGGCCTTACTTGGTACGACCCACCCCACGACTTGACCTGTCCATTCGGAGACTCTGGGTCTTCCTCGCACCAATCCTGTCTTCTAAATATGCTAGCCTTCTTTCTGATCCCTATATCTGCATTTGGTGCCAGGCGCTTTGAATTTGCCGTTTTCCAGATAAAGTATCTTTCCACCATCTCCTTATTCCTTCGCGCTGCGTCGCCCTGCTTCACTCTGAAATGATTACGATTCTTACCGGAATTCTTAACATCCTTTTTTTTTTAATTGAAGCACAGTAAACACCCAGCGTTTCTGGGTGCAACATGGGTATCTGATGACCCTGTAGGTTTCTCTGTGCTCACAAGTCTGGCTGTCATCTGTTACTACACAGCCCTATGAGGGACCATTGAGCGTGTTCTCTGTAATTCATTCCCGTGATCTTCGCTGATGTTTAAAATACTGTTTTCCTGTAGAAAATAAGTCAGAATGAGTTATGCAGAAAAACCCGATGAAATCACGAAAGACGAGTGGATGGAAAAACTCAATAACTTGCACGTCCAGCGAGCAGACATGAACCGCCTCATCATGAACTACCTGGTCACAGGTAACGGCTGGCCATAAGGGTGCTACCTCTTGAACGTAAATCTCCCTTTTGGTATGTATAGGTAGAATTTTACATGGGACTTCCTTGGTAGAATTGTGTTTGGGTGTAATAAAAACACACTGCTAATTTTCCTAAATTTGTAAATTGCCGTATCAAAGGTGACCTGTTCCAGAGGTGAGGTTGTTATGCCAGGTATCTGAGCTCTAAAGCAAAAACCTGTTTCTTGACCTTTAATGTTTTTGCAGCTTATCAAGTGACTAAAGAACGTTCTGGAGTACATTTAAACCCCAAGTAATTGATCTCTTTTTGGCATGTCTGAGAAATTATACTGGGCTGTTTCTAGAAGGTGTGCCTAACTCAGAGGAGAAAGGGGGAAGGGCAGAAGCAGATGGAAAGTAGCAAAAGGGGTCTGTAACTATAGTCCTCCTTGATACTGGGAAAGAAGAGGGTAATTTTGTACATGGTTGGAAAACACCGATGTTTCAAAAAGGTCTGAGTCTCCTTCCATTGTTCACGGTGCCTCGTCCCCCAAATCAGTCTTGACCGAGACTTCTCTGGGAAGGTGTTGAGGAAGTGTCTGCCTGTAGTGGGGGTGGGTGGCCACACATGCTGCTTAGACGCTGGTGAGAACTGTCCACTCACAAGGAGGCAGGAGGGTCAGGCCTCTGCAGGCTGTGAAGGCGCAGCCGGTGTGCGCAGACGTGCCTGCAGCACGCCTGCAGCCTCTGCCTGGGGTCGCAGCCTTCCCGGGGGAGCCCGTAGTGCCCTGGGCTTCCCGGCATGCACTCTTGCCCCTGGCTGGGGGGTGAACGGCGTCTCGGGTGGGATGGGAAGGAGTGGCGTACGTGGTTTTCATTTTCTGTGTGGGGCACGGCTAGTAAATCAGAGATGTAAATGCCAAGTCCCTAAGACGGTGCGGGTCACGTTGAAGGTTATTGGTTTGAGGTGGATGGGCTTTCTGGGGATAAAAATGCTTTGCGTTAGTGTCTTGCTAGCTTCCTGAGCACTGAAGATGGTTTTCATTTTCAGAGGGCTTTAAGGAAGCAGCAGAGAAGTTTCGGATGGAATCTGGGATTGAACCTAGTGTGGATCTGGAAACACTTGACGAGCGGATCAAAATCCGTGAGATGATCCTGAAAGGCCAGATCCAGGAGGCTATCGCGTTGATCAACAGCCTCCATCCGGAGCTCCTGGACACCAACCGGTATCTCTACTTCCACCTGCAAGTGAGTTTCAGTTGAGAGGCGTCTGGTTTGTGGACACTCGATGAGGTTACGTGTGCTCGTTTCAGAAGTAACGCGGCTAATTTGCGTTAACAGAACGTTGTTTTAGTTTACGTGGGGAAGGGGCTTGGGTTAGCCGTTGTCTCGTGTGTTCCAGGAGCTGTTTCTTGCTTTAGGAGCGTTAATGACATAATTTAGGGCTGCTAGAAGTTGTCACGTAAGACGTCCTTTGGCTAGAGGCTAGAGCGCGTCACCGGGTGTGCCTGTCTGGGCGCGGGTGTGTAAGCCTGTCTGCCTTTGCCGGCCCAGCAACAGCACCTCATAGAGCTGATCCGCCAGCGCGAGACGGAGGCGGCGCTGGAGTTCGCGCAGACCCAGCTGGCAGAGCAGGGCGAGGAGAGCAGGGAGTGCCTGACGGAGATGGAACGCACTCTGGCCCTGCTGGCCTTTGACAACCCTGAGGAGTCTCCATTCGGAGACCTGCTTCACATGATGCAGAGGCAGAAGGTAAGACCGACGGGGCCTCCTTCCCCTCGGTGGGTGTTCAGGGTGGGACTCTAAAAGGCACAGCTGTAGAACGAACGGAAGCCATGTCTGGGCACGTGACACTCAGTCACGACAGCACCGATTCTCCCGTCAAGTGTCCCCTTTCCCTGTGGGAACCGGGAACTGAGCACCGTGACGTCATACACGGCATTCAGACTCTCTGTCTCAGCTTTTCTTGTTCGTCTTAACCTCCTCCTTGTTTGTTTGGAGACTCTTAGAAGTAGGTGTCCAAAACACGTTTTACCTAAAATCCCCTATTTGCTTGTGAAGCTGTTTGTCTCCTTGCTGCTGCTTCTGTGTTCCAGCCCCCACGACGGTGCATTACTGCCCCAGACACGGCCCTTTACTCCCATGGCCCTTTCCTGCTGGAAGGGAGGGCTACTCTCCAGGCCGCCGCCACGCGGGTCCTCCTGTGGCTTGTCCCGTGGACCTTGTGTCACCCCACCCTGCTCTTTCCTCCGCCCCGGTCCCCTCAAGCCTGGCTCACGGCATTTCACTGCTATCCAGGCCGGGTATGAGCCCCACCGACCGGGCCGCGAGCTCCTCCTGGGCAAGGAGTGTGTGTTTAACATCCTCTGGAGGGCCTCACGGTCATGGGCTTCGTATTCATTTGAATAAGTAACGATCTTCTCCTGTAAGAAGGTCTTAAGAAGTGTAAATGCACATTGTAACTGGTCCTACCGGCGGGCACTCTGCACGTGTGGTTGTTTTTATCCGGCGTATTTATTTTCTAGGTGTGGAGTGAAGTTAACCAAGCTGTCCTAGATTATGAAAATCGTGAGTCCACACCCAAGCTGGCAAAATTACTGAAACTACTCCTTTGGGCTCAGAATGAGCTGGACCAGAAGAAAGTAAAATACCCCAAAATGACAGACCTCAGCAAAGGTGTGATCGAGGAGCCCAAGTAGTCTGTGCCGGTGGCCCCTGCGCCCCCTCCCACCAACCCCCCCCCCCCACCCCCGGACCGGACTCAGAGCAGCTGTCTGTGACTGACAGGTTACCGCAGTAGAGAACTCTTTCTTCCCCCTTTTCCTGGATTTTTTTTTTTTTTCGACCTGGCATCTTTTTTAAAGGGAAAAACGGCCCTTCTGAGCGCTGGAAAACTTGCAGCGAGAGACGCGGTGTCTTTGGAAGTGTGGCGCAGACCGCGGTGGGCGCGCTGACAGCGGGGACGGGCCGCATCGGCCACCGAGCACTCTAGTTCGGGAACGTTGTTGAACGGAGGCCTCCCTCGCAAACCTCTGACAAGCACTGATCATTATTTTGCTTTCTGTTAGCTCGTAGGCAGAAAATACGTTTTCTCAGATCTGCTAAGACTCGTCAGGCCTTTGTGGAGAAGGTTTCTCTTACCCCTTGGTTTTTTGTTTTTTCATAGGAAAGACTATATAAATTTGTAAATCCTAATTCAAAGACTTCTTTTGTGTGAGGGTATTGAGTTCGGTTTGTTTCTCTCTGGTCTGGGTGGTATGGCTCCTGGGGAGATGCGTGTGTGTGTGTGTGTGAGAGAGAGTGAGGGCTGGGGCTGTGTGTTTTTTAATTTTTTAAATCTATATTTTGGTGCTGGTTGTGGTGAGAGACTCTTTCTTAGCGGATCGATGGACCTTCTCTTGTAGGCAGTTTTGTTGAAAATAAAGGTTTCTCTTTGATTTCGAGAATGACCACAACGGCCTCCAAAAAGTGTTAATCCTCTCAAATCTTTTGCTTTCGGAGCTCATGTCTCGGTGCCGGGACAGTGACCGATGGCAGTGGCCTCATCTAGTGCTTGCGGCCTGAGGGCCCATGTGCCCCTGGGAGTGGACCCCGAGGAGTGGGGTCTTGACAGCGAGTACCCCCCCCCTCCCCCCAGGAGTGCACACTTGCCTTGGCGGGGGGGCTTGCCCTGCAGCAGGCCCGTGTGCGTGTGAGTCCCCACATGTCCTGCCGCCGGTGCAGTTGCTGGGACGCGGGTGCTCTGGTGACTGGGGACACGGACTCGTGTGTGTGGACTCGCTGCAGGTGCAGCCCGGCCCTGGTCCTGTAGGGCGGTCGTTAACAGAGCTGCCGGCCGACCCCGCGGGCGCAGGCTCGAGGAGGTGGAGGGGACCGTGCCCGGGGGCGCAGGGCTTCCTAGCCACGGGTGGCTCTGCACGTCCCCCCGGTGCGGGGACTCCGTCCTCCCTGTGCGGATCCGGGGCGGGGTTCGGTGCCCGGTGCTTCGTAGGGGCAGATGCCAATAGCAGCTGAGCTGCGGGGAGCCGGCTTCCTTGACCAGCGAGGCTGGGCGGGCTCGTGGGTGCTCCCGTGGGTCAGGTGGTCTGCCTCTGACCGCTGGGGCCACGTCCCCCACACGCCTGCAGACCTGAGCGCGATCCTCACGTGCCGTGCGGTCAGCCGGTCCCCCGCTTCATCTCTGCTCCCTGCTTCCACTCGGAGCCTGGGGTCGGTGGTGGGTTTTTGACCGCCTTGGGTGGTCACCGATGCAGAGGCAAGACTGTGCGTTGTGGATTCTTCCGGCCTCTGTCCACCTCGCCCTCCTGCTGCCCTCTTGGTGTCGTGAGGATGAAGGGGGGGGGGGTCTCTCCTCGACGCCCGAGACCGTCTCAGCAGTCCAGATGTGACCTTTCTTTAGGGCTGTTTCCTCCGAGGCTTGAGGCCGATAAGTTAGGGCCAAAGGTTTTCATCTTCAGGTAGTTCACCATTACCTGCTGCGGGAGCGGGAGAGACGAGCAGGCGGCGTATGCGCTTGGTGGGTACCAGAGTCCAGCACGTTTCCGGTTGGCTTTCCTCGTTAGCGCACGTGAGATCGTTTGCGTGCATGACTAATACGTAATCAACCCGACACGTTCTTCAGAGTCCAGGGTGTGAGCCGTGAACCATCGGCCGAACGCGCGGGCGGCGGCCCCTGTTCGCCTATTGAGGCAGCGGGTGACGTGCGAGCCGGGCTTTGGCGAGACTCGCTCTCAGACTTGCTGCTGTTCTCTTCCCTCTGAGGCCCGGCTACGCTCGTCCCATCTATCGGTGGACCTGGAGGCTCCGGCGGGACCGGCTTTGCAGACGCCTCCCGTGGGCCGCCGTGTGGCGGTCTGTGTCTTCGGCAAGCACGCTAAATCAAGCCATTTTGAGACCACAGACATTAAGTATAACGTGATTTTTCTTCGTCTCGTTTGGATCTCGCTGTTGTGTTTATGAAAATGTACGTTTTATGTAGTTTATTCTCTTTATGTTTTGTGGAAAGTGCCTTGAAATAAATAAAATTTGAGAATATTCTGGTTACTCTGCATTCCTGATAGGAAGTCGTGTGAAAAATAACCCTAGTTTGGAATCTTTACGAAGCGTAGGGATGCAAATCCAATGACAACTAATATATTTTGCCATTTGAATGGAGGTTTCCAGGTTCTAGAGCAGGCAGACGTTCATCGGGCCTGGTGTTTGACGCGAAAGTCTCCCTCACATGTGACCGAAGACCCCATGTGTGAGGCCTCGGGGGATGAGGAGGTGGTTCCCCCCACGCAGTCAAGATGCATCCAGAAGCCATGTGGGGAAACGTGTTGAGGACGGTTTCTGTTAAGGCGCAGTGTCTGTATTTCTCTGTGTACGATGCTGGTTTTGGGGAGTGGGGGGACCAGGGCTTTCAGAAAGAACCGTACATGTTTTACGTTAAGGACAACGGTGTCCTCCGGAGGACAAAGTGGGACCTGCTCTGGGAGTTACCCTGGTCCTGAGTCCGCCGTGTCCCTGCGGGCCTGTGGGCCTCCACAGCGTCCTTTGAAAAATGCAGAATAGGTTGCTTTTGCTGCCTGTTGTTAATTTCACAGTAAAATTTGCCTTGTTTTTCTCAAGAGCGATTTCCTGAAAGGTCTTTTTAGTTTTTGCCCGTGAAGATCTACGAAGGAGAAGGACTTAGAGACGATGCCGACACGTCTGGTGGGAAGTCCCATCTGCTAGCCCTGGTGGAGGGACCGGGTCCGCGTCCTTTGGCCCCCTTCTGTCCATTCCCACCAGCACTGTCTGCTTTCACAGATGTGCGTCCGTGTGTGCTGTGCGTGGACGCGGAACTCGTCTCTTGTCTAGAGATGCAGCACTCGAGTTTCACGTTTGTGAGAAAATAGGTTGGGGCTGCCGTCTGCGTGGTTTTAAGCTGAAAAGTTTCTTTTTTTTCTTTTTCTTTCTTTTTTTTTTTTTTTTTTTTTTTTTTTTTTTTTTACTCACGCATGCTTCCTGATGGTCCAAGTCCAGGGACCGCTGAGCCTGAGGCCCTTCTCCCCGTGGCACATGCCACGTCCTGCAGAGGCACACATCCTGTGCTGTCAGGACCGTGAGCGCCTCGCGTGGAAGGCACTTGCGGAACATTGACAGACTTGGAGTGACAGCTTTCCAGCGCCTTCTAGCGCGTGCAGAAGGAGGGTGCTTTGATGCCGGAGCGGTGGCGTTACTGAGTGTAGCCTCACAGGTTTGTTACATCAGAGAGGGGAAAGGAACCCTCCGCCGTCACCATTCCCCGTGTGACGATGGCGCCTAAACCCTTCTTCCTGCCAACGCCTGCTACCTTGCAGGAGGTGGTGCGGTGGTTGGTGGTGGCGTGACCATGCAGAGCAGTGAGCGCTTGGGTTTGCACTCAAGACCACCCGGGGTGTTTGGCAAGGGCCACAGTCCCCGGCCCGGGGGGCCTGCCCATGTGGGATGTCCTGCCTTAATTCTGAGATGCCTTCGAGGCGCTTTTCCTGTCCTCGTGATTTGCTTACGTAGATGTAGAACACGGGTTTGCAGGGGCCTTTGGCCTCTGTGCCTGTGCAGACTGTCGGCAGTGGTGGGGTGTCCCCAGCTGCTCCGCCTTCACAGGCCACAGGGCCCCAGCTGTGGCGGCTTCGGGCCCTCGGTGGGGGGCAGGAGGGGCAGTCTGGGCTGACCGGTCATCCTGTCCCTGCATCTGCAGGGCAGAGGTGTTTCTCGTTGCAGGGAGCCTGTGGTGGGACCAGGATTCATCTGCAGAGTTGGGAAGTCCCCCCGCCCCCCTCTGGAAGGCGGGGTCGCTGGGTCCATGCTGACCGTGATGCAGAAGGTCTGTGGGACTCCTACTCGGCTCCAACCAAAACTGGCGGCTGGAGGAGTGAGAACCGGGAGGAGTGGACTTCTCTGCACGCGCCTTCCCAGCACCTTCCGTCTGGCTGTGTTTTCGAGCAAGTCACACCGCGACCTCGTGCCCGGCTGTGGGTGTGGCACCGGCAGGAATGGTGCCGTGCGGTGCGGTACGAGTCTCCGCCTCACGTCGGGAGCCTGGGGACCGGGAGGCAGCGATCCCGCTGTCGCCCGCCGCGCCGGACCGCCGGACTCGCGTGCGGAGCCCTGCCTGGCTGTGCCGTCTGGCGCTCGGTGGCGCACACGGCGCCACACGCTCGAGAGGGAAGCGAGCCTGGTGGTCGCCGTGGCCTCCTGGGCCGGGGGCTGCAGGGCCCGGTGGGCGGCCAGTGGAGGCACAGAGACCCAGGGCGAGGCGGGCCCTGTGCAGCTCCAGACCCACCGGCCCGGCGAGTCCTCGGTCTCGAGCGTCTAGCTGTGTTTTTAGCGTGAATCACGTGCGGAACAGCAGCGCGTGTGTTGAAGACGCGGATGGTGAGCCCACCAGCACGTTGAAGAATGAGCCGCTCCGGAACTTGGAAGAATCCTGCTGTAGAACCTACACTGCATTAAATTCATTTATTATCCGAAATTCATTTTTGTGGTTTCCGGTCACGTTGTGCGCACTTGTTTGTCCTTGGGGCCTTCTACCATTTAGGTTGGTAATTGGGTGCAAAAGACAGACTCCTCCCTTCAATAGCTGGTGTGAAGCTGGGGGGAGGGGAAAGAGGTGATGGGGGGGGCACCGCACCAGGGAGACCCCCCCCCCCCCCCCGGGCCCGGGTCCTTGAGGTCTGTCGGTTACAGAAGCTGAAGCTGTACCGGGTGTGGCGCTGGGCCTGCGCCCCCTCGGGCTGCGTGGTACTGACGGGGCCCTGCCCTGCGGGGATGTTTTAGGCTTTGTTCTAAGTGCGGTGAGAAGCCTTGGGAGGCTGTGCCGTGGCGGGACGGGACCCAGCTCACTGGGCTGCCCTGTGCAGGACGGAGGAGGCGGCAGCTAGGAGAAGCCAGTGTGGCCGGAAGCCCGGTTGTGGCCATCGGGTCCCGGCGTCCGCGGCTCAGTGCTGCCCGTGTCCTCGACGAGGCCACGTAAAGCCCACCCCCCGCACACCGAGAGGGCCCCGGGGACTCAGCTTGGGGGCTGGCAGACCCTCCGTGCTTGGCACGCCCTTGGGGCTCTGGCCTGTTCCGCACGGCCTGCCACGTGGACACTGCCCGCTCAGCTGCCTGGCGTTGGCTGGCTTGGGTGGCAGGGCGGGAGCCCACCTCCGAAGACCCACCTTACAAACTGGGGGCGCTTGAGTCTTCCTGCTCTCGCTTTCTGTGAAGACTGTCCCCAGTTGTCACTGGACGAGTCCACAGCCCTGTGACATGGGGACCACCACCATCCCCCGATTCACAGGCTCCTGTCCAACACCAGAGCCCTGACGCCCGGATCCCCCGGGCCCCGCCCTCCACAGCCTGGTCCGCCCAGTGGGCCACCCGCCACCGCCACCGGGAGCCCCGCACCCTCCCCACTCCCGCCGCCAGACTTCACGGGAGCCGGAGCCGGAGCCGCAGGGAGGTGGACCCTGACAGCTGCCGGTGGAGCGCAGGGCGGGGACCGAGTGTGTGCCCCGCCCCACCCGCCCTCCCTCTGCGGTGGCCGTCCGGGGGCGACACGTCCTAAGAGCAGAGCGCCAGACGGAAGCACGGCCGGGACTGACACGTGGCCTTGGGCGGCGCTGCCCCGTGTGGGTTGGAGAGGCGGGCGCCCGACCTGGACGCGCTGCGCCCGCGGACGGCTGCCCCCGATGCAGCCGCTGCCACCGGAGGAGGCCCGCAGGGACGGGGCTGAGGACGCCCAGTGGTCCAGGTGGGGCCAAGGTGTGGGGGGCGGGGCGGTGGCTCGGGGCCGGGGCGAGGCCACCTTCTCTCCACCTATGGGCTGTGCACTTCCCTGACGGTCCGCATACCAGTACCCGGCCCCAGACCCCATCCCTTTTCGAGTCCCAGGGCCAGCGAGAGCCCCCGTGAGCCCTCTCCAGGCCCTCCAGGGTCCCGGGGGGGTGCGCAGGCAGGAGGTATCCCAGGAGTCCTGCCTGGGGGAAGGGGGCATCGTCCTGGCTGGTGAAGGGGGAGCTCACGGACACAGCTGTGGGTCCTAGAAGTGACCCTGCCGGGTAGGACCACACCCATTTACAGGCCCGAGTCCCTACCTGTGACCACACACCTGAGAGCAGGTTCAGCTGACATGGCAGGTGGCTGAGTCCTGCCCACACCTGCCAGCTGTGTGCTGTGGACAGGTCTCCATGGTGGGGGGGGGGGGGAGGCTCCTGGGGGGGCAGGGCCCACATTCTGGGAAACATTCTGTTTCCACATCCACTGCCGAGGACAGAAGGCCCCAGGACAGGGGCTCTCCTCACGACTGTGACACGCTGAACAGCCAGGCCTCCTGTGCCGCAGCCCTCCCTCTGGTTCTGTGGACCCCGGGCCCACGTCAGGCCCTGGGATTCCCAGGCCAGTTCACGTCCGTCTCCGAGTGCCCAGGGAGCCTGGTCTCGGGACCTGCTGCTGCTGCCCAGCACAGGGTCACAGGAAGGCCCTAAGAGGTAGTGTCCCCGAGGCTGGGGCAAGATGCAGGCAAAGCCAGTGGGGGAGACGGGAGAGAAGCTGGTCGTTTCGCAGGACAGGGTGTGCAGAGCGGCGTGGGAAGGGCCGCAGTGAGCGTGGGAGCCCCAGAGCCCAAACCGCAGCCTTGGCCCGGGCCCTGCTCCGGGCATCTGCTAGAGCTGGGGGGCTGCGTGCTGGTGCCTGCCAGGGTCCAGGAGCGCTCTCGTCCTCCCCCCCACCCTCCCGCCCCCTCCTGCTGCCCTGGATACTGAGGGGCTGATCCAGGTACTGATCCGGGTGGCATGGGGTCACGTTTCAGCGGCTCTAGCTGGCTCGGCTTCAACTGCCTCCCTGTGTGCTCGCTCTGGAAGGGGCACTTGCCCCACTCCCCCAGGCCGTTGGCAGGGGAGGCAGCCTGAAGTTCTGGAGGGGTCTGGGGGTCCTGAGTGGAACTGGGTTCAGCCGGGACGAGGCTGTCCCCACCCCTGAGTGGACCCATCGCAGTGAGTGTGGCCGTTTCTGGCTGCCCACCCTGTGTGCCCTCTGCCTCGACAGCCACGTGTCTGCCCTTGTGGGCCCTGGGAGCAGGGGTGGGGGCAGCCAGTGGCCTTGGACCCGTGGCCTGCAATGCCGGCACATTTCCCTTTTCTGAATCGAGGGGCCACGTGACCACATGTTTGCTCAGCCGTGGATGCTTATGCACAAGGGCCACTGGCAGGAAGCAGAAGTTTCTAGAAGGTTCATAGGAAGCATTCTGATGAGCTGGGGGCACAGGCCTGAGGCTCAGGGCAGGTCACAGTGGGCAGGATGAAGCTCTCCTATCCACTCTTGCCTTCTGTGTCCCCAAACGGGCCATCCGCAGGATCAAGGAGTCCGTGTCTGGGCCGCCGAGTCCAGCCAGACTTCCTCGTTCTGTGTCCCCAGCCACTGGAGAGGAAGTACCTCTGCCTGCCCAGCTGGCATCGCCTCCAGCTTGGGGACTGGGCCGTGGGGGCCTCCCAGGGAGGAAGCAGACAGCACCTTGCCCCACACAAGCTCAGGGCAGACTGCTGGCCCGGATGCTGGCGGGCCTTTCTTGGCTTCCCGTGGTCACAAGGAGGCCCAGGGGCAGCACCATATTCTAGGAGCCTGCCAGCCTCCCAGAGTGGGTCAGCCTCAGCTGGCCTTCCCACCCAGAGAGCAAACACAGCCGGGCTCTCAGGGTCACCAGTGAGATGGGCCAGGTGGGCTTGCTGGGGGCACAGTCCAGTCTGGACGCGGGTGGCCCTCCACTGCTCTGACCATAGAAAGGAATGAAGCTCCTTCTCGAAGGCACCTTTGGACTGTGGCTTTCTGTGGGGGCGTTGGAAGCTCTGCTCCACGCCCGCCTTCTCCTGGTGCCCCTGGGCAGTGCATACACATGCTTGCAGGGGGCGCGGGGGCGTGGGAGCGCCGTGGGCTCCCCCGGAACAGGGCACCCGGAGGCCGTGGCGATGCTGCAGCCCGCTGGGCTCAGGCCAGCTGGACGGACTCCAGTGGGCAGTTTGGGCTGTGTTGCTCTGGGCCTCCCCAGTAAGGCCAGTGGGAGTGTTTCCTCAGGAGAGCGATGTGCCCAACAGGCCCGCTGCCCCTGGGCTGGAAAGCTGGGTGGGAGGGAGGACCGTGTGAGGTGCTCGCGGGGCGACTGTGGTCAAGTCCCAGGGATGAGCGTCGGGGAGACGTTGGGGGCATCATCTTCAGGTCTGGAACCCCAGAGGGGCAGGTGCCTGAGCCCACGGTGGTCCGCCCTGCCAGGGGCCCCGTGTCCTGTGTCGGGTGGGCAGTGAGCTGGTGCCACCTGCGGGCTTATCAGCCTCGCAGATGCCTGGCCCTGCCTCCACCCCACGGTCTTCAGTTCTGGAAAGAAAACTAGCGTTTGGGGCCCCCGGGCCCAGAGGGACAGCCACTGAGCTTCCCCTATGGCCCCATCCCTCTCAAGCAGGGGAAGCCTTGGGACCTCGGGTCCATGCTGCTGTCCCCGTTGTCCAGGCTTCTGAATCATTCCAGTAACATTTTAAGAACCTGGAGGTGGGGGTGGGGGGCGTGTGACGGGCAGTGTCACTGGGCAGTTTCCAAGTGGAGCACCGTCCCCCAGCCGACCTCAGCCAAAGCAGGGTCTAGTGTCTGGCTTCTGGAATTGCACAGCTGGGGATATTTTTAGCACAGGACCCGATTTCCCACTGGTTTTGGTATATAAAAGCAGAGGGCCACAGAAGGGCGCCCTGGAGCCCTGCGTGCCACACCCCTCTGAGGTCCAGAGGCCCAGCCTGAAGTGCCTGGTCCAGAGCACGCCTGGGAAACCAGTCCAGGGAAGGGATGGGGTTCCCTGCGTCGTGCCAGGGCCCGGACGGGGACTTCTTTGATGCCCACACCACCCGCCCCATCAGGAGCTGGAAGGCACTTTGGAACCGGAATCCCCAAGCCCCAGATGGGGCCCTGGCCTACAGATAGGGGTCTGTTGGGGCCAGAAGGCCGGCTGCTGGAACTCAGACTCATTCACCCCCAAACTCCCGAGTGATGGTGTCGAACCTCGAATCAGCTGTCTCTGCTGGTAGGACTGTAGGACCCCACAGCCTCAAGCGGCGGCTCCTTGGCTGTGGAGGGGCTGCAGCCAGGAGCGGCCCTGGGCACCCACGGTGGGGCCACTCAGCAGGTCGGGGCCGTGGGGAGGGCCGCCTCCTCCCTGACCGTGGAAGAGCGCACTGTGGTCTGTGGACAGGGAGTGGACCCACGTGGAGACATCAGCCGGAGGAGGTGGACACAGTTGCCTGGCCTCCCTTCCTCCTGGTCACAGTGGCTTCTTGTTGGGACACTGGGAACTTCCTGGTCACTCTGCTGTCTACTCACCCATGAAGAGGCAGCTGTCATGGGCACCAGCCTGTCTTCACTAAGGAGACGGAGGCTCGAAGAGGCCAGGGCTCTTGTTCCGTGTCCACAGACCCACCCGCACCTGGGCGCCTGGAGGCCAGCCCCCGGGGCAGCTCCTGTGGTCAGTGGTCCATCCTGCGGGGAGTCCCGCAGCCCTGACTTCTCCCGGCAGGTGGGCCCCGCTCCAGGTCGGGGCGTTCGTGGTAATGGGTGCGTCGTATCACACCCACTGATGGGGCTCCTGGTGTGTGCGCCCCCTCAGGATGGGTCCCCGTGCAGGCGGGGCCCCTGAGCTCCCCGCGGGGCTGCTGCAAGGCCCCCGCGCTCTCTGACCACCCGCCCCCAGCTTGCACACCCCGCCCTCCGCACGGGACATCACAAGTCACCAGCGGTACCCCCTCTCCACCCATCTCCCACCCCCACGGCTGGTGCCCACAGCTCCCTCTCTCTCATTGTTTAAAAGTAAACTTTGCCTCTGAGGCCGGTTCTTGATTTACAGAGTCACGTGAAGGGAGTGACTCTACCGCCCGCCCCTCCCTCCACGTCTTCTGTCAGCGCCCTGCCTTTGTCCCGCCTGCGAGTCCCTCTCCGCAGGGAACCACGGACAAAAGCCCGGAGTTAGCTCAGATTTCTGCCGTTGGTTTTCACACCCCAGGACCCCATCCGGGACCCCACATGCACGGGGGCGTCATCTCCTGGCTCTGGCAGTTTCTCAGTTCCCTTGGTCTCAGGGGCAGTCGGGGAGCACTGGCCAGAAGTTTCAAGGACCGTCCCCCTGTGGACACCTGTCTGGCGACTTCCTAGGCAGCCGGGCCTGCCTCTCCTCCGCCCGGGTTCCTCCAAGGGCCGACCACCCCCACGGCACTGTCCCCTTGCTGGCCGCCCAGCACCGCCTGCCCCGACCCCCTCTGCTGGGCACACACAGCTTTCCTGCGGAGCCTTCGGGGACCCACTGCCCTGCTCCTATCCCGTAGTGGCCCACCCCTGCCACGAGACCCTCCCTTTTGGCCTCAGCCGGGGTCTCCTGGGCAGGTTACTGAGCTGTCTGCTCTTGCCCAGCTGCTTCCCTGGGGACCCTGGCCTGTGGGGAGCGGGGAGTGGGGGCGTGGACCTGGCTGCCGGTCCCGGCTAGCACACCCCTCCAGCCGTGCTCTGTCCCACGTGCCCCTCTGCTGGCCGTCCGGCTGCTCCCAGCCTCTGCTGTCGTGACTCGTTCCTAGAGTCTGCCTGTGCTTCAGGAGCCGACACGCAGGGGGGTTCTGGTGTCGGAGGGGCGGCCACGCTGCCCTCCTGGGTGACACCGTCCCTCCTGTCCCGCAGGCCCGAGTGCCAGGCATGGACGGGGACGCTGCTGCTGGGCACGGGCCTGCTGTACTGCGCCCGGGTCAGCGTGCCCGTGTGCGCCGTCTCCATGAGCCAGGACTTCGGCTGGAACAAGAAGGAAGCCGGCGTCGTGCTCAGCAGCTTCTTCTGGGGCTACTGCCTGACTCAGGTGGTGGGCGGCCACCTGGGGGACCGGTAACCACCCCTGCTCCCCACGCGGGGCGGGGGCTGCCCCGGGGGGAGGCGGCTCCCGCAGGATGAATGTGGGGCCAGGCCTGGCCTGGAGAGAGGCATCGGCCGGGAGGACCGAGGTCCGTGGAGGAGGCGGTCCGGGGGCAGGTGCGCGGCTCCCCTTGGGGCGCTTGTCCTGGGGGGCGGGAGGGGGGTGCTTGTTGGGACGGAGGGACAGGCTGGGCCTGTGCCCTCACCCTCCGCCCCTTCTGCGGAGGAGGACGAGGAAGCGGCGCCCGGCCCGGTGGCCGCAGCTCAGAGCCGGGCTGGAGCAGGCACCGGCTTGGGCTCCTCCGGGCAGGACCCGCCCGCCCTGCCCGCCCCCCGCCACAGTGCTCTCGTCCTCCTCCAGGATCGGGGGTGAGAAGGTCATCCTGCTGTCCGCCTCCGCCTGGGGCTTCATCACTGCCGCCACCCCGCTGCTCGCCCGCCTCAGCAGTGCTCACCTGGTCCTCATGACCTTCTCGCGCATCCTCACGGGCTTGCTCCAAGGTAGGGCTGTCTTGGCAGCTCCCCTCTGCAGTGCCAGCCGTGCCAGCGCCAGGCGAGCGCGCACGCGTTGTGTACGCGTGTAGGTACACGCGCGTGGACACGTGGGTGTGTGGACGTGTCCGTGCAGGTGGGTGTACGTGTGGGTACCTACGTGTACTCAGGCGTGATCCCGCGCGTGTGCTTAGGTCAGAGGAAGTCTCCTGCGCCTGCTGAGAAGGCCCCGGGAGCCCCCAGCGCGGCGGGCGGGCAGCTGTCCTCGTGGGCAGGGAGGCACGAGGACCGACCGCCCCCAGCAGGCGGCCGGCGCTTGGCTTCCCCGTGGCGGGCGGGGCTGTCGTGCCGCGCGAGGCCTTGGCGCCGAAGCTCTGTCTGTTTCCCAGAAATATTTCACGGTCTGGCACAATCCGATGTCAGATGCCCCCCTCCGCCAAAAGGCCCACCCCGGGGGCGCGGGTGGCAGGCAGCTTGCCACACGGTGGCCGTCAGCGCCCCTGGCCGCTGGAGCAGCGGGGACTTGCTGAGTTTCTGCGTGTTGCTGGGCAGAGGCTGCCCCTGGCCGGAGCCTCCGGGACCCGCGTCTGCACTCGGCCTCTCCCTGTTTCCTGGCCGGCCCCACCGGTCCGCCTCTCGGGCAGTCCGGCTCCTGAGCCCCCGTGGGTTCACCCCGGTGCCCCACGTGCGGCCGGTCCCGTGGCTGGGGTTTCTGGGCGTCCAGCCAGGGGGCCCTCGGCTCAGGCTGTTCCCCCATCTTCCTGGGAGGTGGGGGGCCAGTCCGTGCCGTCACGAGAGCTCAAGGGGCAGCGATCAGCCTGGGTGACTGGCAGTTGGTGTGGGTGGGGGTGGGGCCCCGAAGGGAAGGCCGGGCCCTGCCTCAGCCCCTGGCCTCTTAGCTCTTCCTGGGAGAAAAGCGCAGCACAACCGGCGGGAGCCGCCGTCCCTGTTTTAAAAATTAGGTTTTGCAATGATCATAGATTTGCAGGAAGTTGCGAAGAGGCCCCGGGGTCCCTCGGGCCTCCCTGGGGCGGCATCTCGTGTGGCTGCGGGACGACGACACATCCGGGCACCGTGGCTCCGTGGGGCCGCTCGCTCGGGCCTCACGGGCTGTAGGTGCACTGCGTGTGTGAACGCGTGCGTGTGCGAGCGAGAGAGCGTGTGAGTGTGCGTGCGTGCACGACTGTGTCATGTGTGAGCATGCGTGTGCGAGTGTGCGTGAGCATTGTGAGCGTGTGCGTGAGAGCACGAGCGTGAGTGCGAATGTGCACGTGCGAGCAGGGCGTGCCAGTGTGTGAGCGTGTGTGCGAGTGTGAGTGGGCCTGTGCGAGCAAGCGTGCGCGTGTGTGTGTGAGTGTGCGCGCGTGAGCATGCACGAATCAGCGTGTGGCGTGCGTGTGTGAGTGCGTGTGTGAGTGTGAGTGTGCACCAGGGCTCGAGCTGGTGTGGCAGGAGTGCCAGCTCAGACTCCGTCGTTCCCACAGCCCGTTCTGTGCCAGGACCCTGAGCACACCTGTCCCCCAGCTGAGAGTCCAGCTGACAGGTCCTCAGAGCCCAGTCCTGCTGGTCCCCGGGGGAGCCTCCCAGAGCAGCTCTCGGTCCTGGCTGGCCCCGCCCTGGCCCCAGGTGACAGCGTGGGGACGCAGCTCTCTGCTCGTTTCAGGGGTCTACTTCCCGGCGCTGACCAGCCTGCTGTCACAGAAGGTACGAGAGAGCGAACGTGCCTTCACCTACAGTGCCGTGGGGGCCGGCTCCCAATTTGGGTAAGTCCTGGCCCTGAGAGCCCAGGGGACAGAGGGTGTGCCCAGGGGGGCCTGGGCGGGGACAGGCCACGTGGGCGCCTTTGCGGCTCAGGGAGATGCGGGTCGGCTGCTTCTGTGCTGCGGGGGACCCCCCCCCCCACCCTTGTGCATGTTCTGTCCCCAGGGCAGGTGGTGTGGTTGAGGCTCTGGCAATGGGACACGGCGTTCCCTTTCATCTGTGCTGAGGGAGCCAGAGGGGGTGCCGTCCCGATGTGGGAGGCGACCTGTGCCCCCTTGGGGGGCACGTGACACGGTCCAGACATGAAGACCCTGTCCCTGTACTCCTGAATGGAGGCCTCGCTCGGGGAGAAGGGACATGTTGCTGTCCTGATGGGGCTTCACTACCCGGGGCTCAGGTCCCTCACTTCCCCGCTGCCAAGAAATCAGAGCGTGGAGGGGTGCCTGAGGACGGGCCAGGAGCCCGGATAAAAGCCCAGAGCGCCCAGTGGAACGGGGGTTCTGGATACGCCGTGTGGGACGTACTCCCACAAGGAAGGGTGTGCGTTGTTTCTGAAATCCCGCTTCACCCAGGCGTCCTGGGCCCGTGTCTTAGGCTGAGAGGCACGGAACACAGTCTGCCCACTGCACAGATGAGGAAAGGGAGGCTCCGGGGGGGAAGGCGCCCCCCTGCCCACCCCCCACCCCCCGGCCTGCAGGAGGCGAGGATCCACAGGGCTTCTGGGCTTTGTGCTTGCTTCTCCCACTTTTGTGTTTAGACATCTTGGAGGCCAACTTGGAGGCCCGGAAGCAAGAAATTAAAGCAACAGAGGGCCCCCGTGCCGTGTCACGGCCGCACGGCTGTGCCCACGTCCCCTGGGCGCCGAGGCAGCCGGAAGTCTCCCTGAACGCTCCGGATGCTTCACAAAATACGCTCAGACTGGGGCGGCTGCTTTCCTGGCGACGAGCTTATGCCGGGTGGGGGTGCTCAGAGGCATCGCCTTGCCCCAGCAAAGCCCAGGGTCACGGCCACCTGTCTTTCAGGACGCTGGTGACGGGGGCCGTGGGCTCCCTGCTCCTGGACCGGTACGGCTGGCCTAGCGTCTTCTACCTCTCCGGCGGGCTCACCCTGCTGTGGGTGTGTTATGTGCACAGGTACCTGCTGAGTGAAAAAGGTAACTGCGGCCGGGTGGGCGATGGCCGGCAAACGCAGCTGCCCAGGGAGGGCGAGGGCCTGGCGCCCGGCCCCTCTAGCGGCCGCTAAACATCCACCCAACTCACCTGCGGAGTAGCGCCCGCTCAGCGTCCTCTAGACTAGAGCCTGAGGAAAATGCCAGTTCTCGGGCCGGCTCTGCCCGGGTCCAGGCCTGAGAGCCGTGCCCCAGGAAGAAGCGGGCACACGGAGACAGGTGCCCACCGGGCACAGGCAGCTGGCAGGGGCCATCGGTCTAAAGATGGCAGGAAGCGGGGCTTGGGGGGTCTGAGGACGGGGGACGGACCGAGGAAGTCTGTTCAGACTCCCTCAAATGCCGACAGCCCAAGGTGCTGGCAGGGAGGACGGTGTGGCCGTCCCCGGGGCAGCCAGGCGGGCCGCAGGGCTGTGGGGGCGCTGGCCCCTGGAGCTGCTCCCCCGGGAGCCGTCTGTTACGAGCAGACGCCGTCCCCCGATTCTGAGGAGCTTCCACATGGAAACCGCTTGCCCCTCAGATCTCATCCTGGCCTTGGGCGTTCTGGTGCGAGGCCTGCGGGTGTCCAGGCGCACCAAAGTTCCCTGGAGACAGCTTTTCCGGAAGCCCTCTGTCTGGTGAGCCGACGCCTCGGGGCCGCGGCTTGGGGTGGGGCGGCACGGGGCCGAGCCCGGCCGATCTCGGGTGTTCCTGAAGCCTACACGGGCCGGGGTCACCCCGGCTTCTGAGCTCCGCGGGGGCTGGCGGGGGCGCCCCTCCGTGCGGGGCTGGGGCGCGTGGACCCTGAGCCCGGCCCGCGCCCCCCAGGGCAGCCATCTCCGCTCAGCTGTCGTCCGCGTGTGCTCTCTTCATCCTCCTCTCCTGGCTGCCGACCTTCTTCAAGGAGACGTTCCCCAGCTCCAAGGTGGGTGGACCACCCTGGCGCCCGCGGGGTGACGGAGACCCGGTGTTGTTTGCGGCCCCACTCGGGCTCGCGGCCCCGAGCTGACCTCGCCCGTGCTCAGGGCCCGCGGCCCCTCTGGTCTGGTGCAGCCACCCAGGACAGGGCCCCTTCCCACCACCGCACAGCGCCTGCTCCCGGGACGCACCCTGTGCGGCCGCCCGGCAGAGCCCTGTCCTAGGCTCAGCCGACGGTCTGTGCGTGGTCATGACTGAGGACGGGCCAAGTGGGGATCGCGACACGGGCAGGGTCAGCTTGGCCCACTCCACCCCGGCCACCCTCCCCGTCTGGTGACCAGAACCTCCTGCACCTCCACACGGTGGGCCTGTGTCCCCCCTGCTCGGCCCTGTCACGGTGTGGGGGGCCAGTGAGGGAGACTCGGCCTGAAGGGGGGCGGCCCTAGTGGACGTGGAGCTCGGCCAGGGTGGGGGAGGTCAAGGTCAGGGGGGGCCCTCCAGCCCGGGAGCCCAGCCTGTGGGCAGGGAGAGACTTACCGGGCATCAGGGCACATGGGCGACCACCAGCCTGTGCAACCTCTCGCGGGTGGCCAGGCGCATGCCCTCTGAGGCCTCCCTCTTCCCTGCAGGGCTGGGTCTTCAACGTGGTGCCCTGGCTGGTGGCCATCCCCGCCGGTCTGTTCAGCGGGTTCCTCTCCGACCATCTCATCAATCAGGGTGAGCCCTGGGGGAGGGGCCGCCGGGAGCCAACCCAGCTTTGCCACACTGTGGGGGGTGGGGGCCCCCTCCTGGGGGTGGGTGGGAGGGGTCTTGCCACCCCCAGGACCTCGCTTCGAGAGTGGGGCCCCGACCACCTCAGCCTCAGTTTCCCGGAGGGGGTGGGGCACAGGGAGAGGACCCGATTCCTGTGGGCACCGTGGAGCTCCTCCTTGGTCTTCAGAGGGGTCAGAGGTCATAGGTGGGGGGGGGCTGTGTGTGCGAGCCCGGGACCCCAGCGAACACGCCCGAGGACGAGGATCTCACAGACATGCACACCTCACGCGCATGCACACGCACACGCATTCTTAGACGTTAGTCCTTTCCTAGTGAGAGAGTGCTGCACCCTCACTGTGGAAACAGTGGAGACTTTGCAGAAACAGGGAGACAGCACGTGTGTAAACCGTCCCGGGGCCTTCCTTCTGCCTGTCTGCTTGACCTTGTCCTGGAGAGTCCTCTAGGTGCACACCCAGGGCAGGGCACACGTGCTCACACGCACTTGCACACGTGCACCCAGGACACAGGACATCCAGGGCAGGGCACGCACACTCACACGCACTCGCACACGTGCACACATACCCAGGATGCAAGATGCCCAGGCAGGGCACACGCGTCCACAGGAACTCACGTGGGTGTGCACACGCACCCAGGATGCCCAGCACAGGGCACACATGCCCACACACACTCACACAGCTGCTCACACACACCCAGCACACAGGATGCTCAGTGCAGGCACGTGTGCCCACACACATGTGCACATGTCTCACGCACGACCCGGGACACCCCCGCCTTGAGCCCAGGGCCCGGCCCTCCCCTCCATGCTCCCTCCCTGCAGCCGTGCCGGCTGGGACCCCACGTGGGTGCCAGTGGGAACCTCTCTCCTCTGCTCAGGTTACAGAACCATCACTGTTCGGAAGTTCATGCAGGTAGGGAGGTGGAATGCTCCTCTGGACACCCCTGGTCTGCTCCCGGGACCTGCGGGTTGTGACCCCCCCGTCTCCTGACCCAGAAAGCATTCGGAGGTGCCCTGGGTCAGTGCTGGGGGCTGGTTTGGCCGACCTGAGGCCCTTCTCCCGGCTGTGCCCCCCCAGACCCCCCGCACACGTCTCTGGGCCTGGGTCGCCCTCATTCCCCTCTGGTCGAACAAGTGGGGGTCTCATACCCGCTGGGCAGGCCTGGGAGGGGCTTACCCAGTGACCTTGCTCGGTGCGCCCCGGGTGGCCCCGGGAGGAGCCCTGTCGGCAGGCACCAATCCTCTCTCCCGCAGGTGATGGGCCTTGGCCTGTCCAGCGTTTTTGCCCTGTGTTTGGGGCACACCTCGAGCTTCTGCAAATCTGTGGTGTTTGCATCAGCTTCCATCGGCCTGCAGACCTTCAACCACAGGTGAGGGCCGGGCGCCCCACTCACCAGCCGGCACCCTGGCACGGTGGCTGTGCCCTGGCATGGCTGAGCGCCCCGCTGTGGGGGGCGGGCCTTGGCTGGGCTGGGTTCCGAGTGCCCGTGTGGCAGTTTCTAGACCCCGGGTGCTCAGAGGACCAGCCCCGGACTCCATGGGGTGGCAGCCGCCCTGTGGTCACTTGCTCGCCCACCTCCCTTTCTCTTTCCCACAGTGGCATTTCCGTCAACATCCAGGACCTGGCTCCATCCTGTGCCGGCTTTCTGTTCGGTGAGAGCCACTGGCCCCCGTTTGAATAGGAGGGGCTGTTCCCCACCCAGGCATTGCTCACCCGAGCCCCCCCCCCCCCCCCCTCCTCTCGCCGGGCCCCCAGGGGCTGCCCCCGGGCGAGGGCCTCCTGTGACCCATCCTCGTTGTCTCTCTGTCTCGCTCACAGGTGTGGCCAACACAGCTGGGGCCTTGGCAGGTAAGAGGCGGGCTGGGTGTCTCCCGGCTGTCCCACCCCTGAGTCTTCCCGCCCCGCCAGCCCCTTAGCCCTGCAGGGTGGGGCACGGCGCCCTCCAGGGTCCCCCGGTGTCAGACCAGCGGGGAGGGGGACAGCGAGATCCCGGAGCTGGTCCGGGGCGAACGTTCACTTTTCTGACGGCGAGCACCCCAGCCCTCACTTGACCAACAGATGTGAGTCAAATCCTCAAGGCCCGGGGTTCCAGGGGTTGAGTGGCTGGATGAGAACGCTGGGGCTCACTCCCCACGGAGGACCTGTGAGAGGCAGTATGCCGGACAGCCCGTGAGGTCTCTGGCCCTCTGGGACCCTCTGAGGCCGGCCCTCCCTTGGCCTGGTAGCTTGGACACCTGAGTTCAGCTTCTGTCCCTCAGGCCGCCCCCGGCCTCCCCTCCTGGTACCCTAGCCCCAGTCCCCGCCCCGGCCCTCCCCTCAGGACTGCCCCGCCCGCCTCTGGTGCAGGTGTCGTGGGCGTGTGCTTGGGAGGCTACCTCATCGAGACCACGGGCTCCTGGACGTCCATGTTCAGCCTGGTGGCTGCCATCAGCAGCCTGGGGCTGTGCATCTTTCTGCTGTTTGGAGAGGCCCAGCGCGTGGACCTGAGCCCTACCCACGAGGACCTCTAGCTGCCTCGGCCTGACGGTTCCCCGAGGACCCAGTGCTGCCCGCCTCGGGGCGTCGGGCTGTGTTGAAGAGCCTCCCGCTCCCGATCCCGGGTGTGTGAGCAGAGGGGGACGGGCCCCAGCGGAGCCCGGGCAGCCCTGGTGGGCCTCAGTCTCTCCACCTGCCAGTGAGGTGATCGCGCCCTCCCCCGGGGTTCGTGGGCTGGCAGGGGTGAGTGGGATTGGTATTTTGAGTAGCAGCTGCACTGTCACAGTCTGTCCCACGTAGGTCTGCGTGCCCACGTGGTCACTGGGTGGGAGGGCTGCCTGTCTGTCATCACAGGGGCAGGGGCACCACCCAGCTGGACTCTTCCCTCAGACCTGCTCTGCTTTGCCTCTTGGCCCTGGGGCCAGATCATTCTTCCTGGGGGGTGCCGTCCTGTGCACTGCGGGCTGTTTAGCAGTTGGCCCCCGCCTACTAGGTGACCCCCTCCGCCAGTGATGACAACCAGCACTGGCTTCTGGCCTCACCACATGTCCTCAGGAGACTGTGCCCTGGGCCAGAACCACGGCTCTGATGGAGGCTGTTGGGGGTTGTGGGCTAGATGCCCTCGCCCATCTTTGGGGCCCCCCCTGGCACCCCCTGTGGGGCCCTCTCTGCCAGGGATGCTTCTGGGGACCAGGGAGCCCTCCCACCTTGTCCTTCTCTCTCTCATAACGAGAAACTGGTCATCTCGTGAGTTTGTAATAGATTTTGCAAGATGTCTAAGTAGAAGAACTAAGAATGTGGAGAGATCACACCAGACTTATTTAAATGATTAAACTGGAAAGGGAAGGCTGCGATTTTATTAACCTTCCTTTATTTATTTATTTTTTCTGAAGTTTTTATTTATTCATCTTGAGAGAGAGTGAGTTGGCGAGCACGTGGGGAGGGGCAGAGAAAGAGTGCTTGAGTGAACGGGGGAAGGGTGGGGGGGGGAGGGGAGAATCACAAGCAGGTTCTGTGTTGTCAACACAGAGCCTGGTGTGGGGCTTGATCCCACGAACCGTGAGAACATGACCTGAGCCGAAGTCAAGAGTTGGACGCCCAACCGACTGAGCCCCCCCAGGCCCCCAATCTTCCTTTTGTAAAAAGAATAAACACGTATTAAAAGGCTTGTTGAGCTCACCCCGGAGGAAGCCAGGGGAGTGTTGCAGGTGACGGTCAGGGGCGGCCCCCTGAGCAGACACATGCAGGAAGGAAGGTGGAGGTGAAGGTGCAGGGGCAGCTTGGGAGGAGGTGCCCCTCCACCCGGGGAACCCGCCCGCGGTGGCACAGAGCCTCTGGCCTTGCTGTGGCCTGCCTGTCGCGGCTCCCGCGGAACCGGGCCCAGACAGCCCAGGTGCGCTCGAGGAGGAGGAGGGTAGCTCCGCGTGAGTACACGTTGCTCCCTGCCGCCCCCACTTGTGATCAGAAAGAACCCGAAGACGGACCTCTGATTACAAAATGAGTCTGGCCTCCATAGGTCGGGCCTGTTTGTGGAGGTGGAGACGCGCTGGGGGGCGTCGGGGACACGCGGAGACGCGGAGAGGCGCTGGGGGGCGGCGTGGAAATGTTCTAGGGATGTTAATTTACCACAAAGGCCTTCACGTGTGCTCCGCTGGAGGTTTTCCCCAAGTGACCCCCGGCGGAGGAGGAGCCCAGCCCCGGAGGGCCCCCCGCGGCCGACGTCCTGCAGCGCAGAACACGGTGACGGTCCTGGGACGCGGGAGCTGAGGTCGGCCCTCATGACCGCTGCCAGCGGGCGGCGCAGGATGTTGGCGTGTTCACACTGCCGCGTGGCCGTCCCCACCCACCGTTTCCAGAACGGGAAGCCTGTCTTCATTAAACAACACCTACCCCCGCCCCCAGGGGCCCACCACCCGCCTCCTGTCCCTATGGGTGTGAAGGCCCAAGGCCCCTCACATAAGGGGAGTCATGCAGTATTTGTCCTTCAGGGACTGGCTTGTTCCACTCGGCGTGGTGTCCTCGAGCCCCACCCATGTTGTAGCAGGTGTCGGCTCGTCCTTCCCTTTTACGGTCGGGTAACAGTCCCGTGTGTGCACGGGCCACACCTGCTCGCCCACTCGTCTGCAGTGGACTCCTGGCTTGTTTCAACCTTTGGCTGTCGGGGTAAGGCCTTTAACACCTTCGTAACCCACAGCAAACCGTGAGGTCTCTGAGAGTGTATGCAAGGAGGTGGCCCTTCCCGTGGTTGCTCAGTCCTTGAGGGTCTCGGACCCTGAGCCCCTGAAGGAACATGGGACACAGGAGGCGGCGGTGGGTCTGCTCAGAAGGAGAACCAAGATACACGTGTGTGAACTGAGGCCCCAGGCCCCCAGGACGCCATATCGGGGCCCACTCGGTCCCCTGCGCAGAGTCAGAGGAGGGAGGCAGGCACGTGGGATTTGGGGACACAGGCCGGGTGCCCAGCAGAGGGGCCCGGCCCCTCCGGCAACGGCCGTTCCTGATCTGGGAAGCCGTCTCTGGGCCGAATGCTCCAAGGCCAGTGTTGGAGCTCGGTCAGGGCTGCAGAGTCTGGGGGAAACGGCTGTCGGCAGGGAGGGTGCTGCTGGCAGAGGGTGTTCCAGCCCGGCGGGGGCCCAGCCCTGTGTTATCTGCCGCTCGCAGGCTCAGACGCGTCCCCTGTCAACGGCCCTGGCAGGTCCCGGTGGCCGACGGGGACCAAGGTCAGGCAGCGACGGGGGCGGAAGCAGCAGAGCCGGGAGGCGTAGGGCTCGGGCCGGCCTCCTGCACCGCACACCCAACCGTGCTCGCGGCTCGCTGCCCCCGGGGGTGCGGGAGTCGGTGTGTGCCCCTGCGGCCCTGCCTGGAGGCACCTCCAGAGGCCCGGGCTGCTGTCACCTGCAGCTGGCCGACAGAGGGCGCCGTCTGACAGGGCTGCGTCCGTCCGTCCGGCCGCCTCTAGGTGCCGTGGGGGGGGGCCTCCGGCGGGCTGCTCAGTGCCCTGTCCGTGGGTGCCCTGCCGCTCGGCTCCGTGGAGGGAACGGGCTGGAAGGATGTTCCAGGTGCAGGGGACCCTGCGGCGAGGGCGGGCCAGGGCAGGCGGGAGGCTGGACAGCGCGGCAGGAGCCCGACGCGGAGGGGGAGGGGGAGGGGCTGGGGCCGGGCTTGGGGCGCCGGCAGGTGACTCGACACTGGGGGCGGGGGCTGGGTCCTCCAGACGGGGCTGTCCTCCACCTGCCTGAGCAAGGAGGCAGCAGGGGTGCTGGGGGTTCAGACTCCGGATGTCCCTCGGGTGGGGGCACAGGCTTCCCTGAGTCCTGTCCTCGGACCCAGACCCCACACAGGCTTCCGGGTGCCCTCCCTTCAGCTCCCGCCCACACGTGGTCACCACAAATGACTTTCCCCCTCGTTTCTTTTTATAAGGTCACTTTTTTTTTATGTTTATTATTTTTTATTTTTAAGAGAGACAGAGCACGAGCGGGGGAGGGGCAGACAGAGAGGGAGACACAGAATCCGAAGCGGGCTCCAGGCCCTGAGCTGTCAACACAGAGCCCGATGCGGGACTCAAACCCACCAACCGTGAGATCATCACCTGAGCCGAAGTCGGTGCTCAACCAGCTGAGCCACCCAGGTGCCCCTCTCCTCGTTTCTTTAAAGCAGCATCTTTAATGGCCACTTAAAATTCCTAATGAACATGTTAACGGCCCCCCACCTCTCTGGGCCACCCTCCTTGGCCCTCCATTTCTGGCTGCGTCTTTTCAGCTGCAGGACTGCGGTGCCCTGGGAGTCCCCACTTGCCCCCTCGGGGACTTCTGGACACCCATCCCCCCGGGTGAGTCGGACCTCACAACCAGGGGTCATGCAGGGGCCACCGGCCATGCTCCGTCCTGTCTGCAGCGGGCCGTCCGGTCCCCCTCTTCGGGCGCCCGAGGAAGGAGATGAGCTACAATTGGCCTGCGCTTTGACTGGGATTTATTTTATTATGTTTAATTGAAAAGCTTTGAGGTCGTGGCATGAATATTCAGCACGGTGGCTGCTGGCACGGGAGCTGGTGTCTGATTCTAGGACGCGCCCCAGCACGGGGCCTGTCAGAGGGGGAGTGAGGTGGGGAAGCTATTAATTGAAATAGCTTCATTAATTAGTAATTAACAGCAGGGAAATGACTGTGTCACACGTCCTATTTCAGTAGATGCCCTTCATGTGTTACGGGGCCTTTAATTAAAGGACGTGCATTTTAATTAAAGGCAAGCTTGGCCCTTTGGCCTTTGGAATACAAAAGACACTCCCAACTTTGAAAGAAGCTGGTGGGGAGGCTGGTGCCGGTGGCGGGGGAGCTGTGTTCTCCGTCGCCGACCAGCCCCCTGTGGGGCAGTGGACCCTGGCTGGTCCTCCTTGGAGTCTAGCCGACGCCCTTCCTGAGCCCGAGGCGGTGGCCACGTGGGGTTACAGGCCAGCGGAGGGGAGGGGGGCTGGCCAGCACTGCCGTGCCCAAGCAGCCCCGTGTCCCCGAGTCCTGCGAGCAGGGGCTGGAAGCTGGGAGAAGGTGCCTCGGGGTGGGTGCTGTCCCCGCACCTTCCGCCCGCCCTGGGCCCCACCCACACCAGGCACTCATCCCTGCCTGTCCGCAGTGGGCAGCGGGGAGGCCAGGGGCTCACCAGAGCTGCGCCCGGCAGTGGGGGGAAGGAGCTCAGCCGGCTCCTCACGCCCTGTGAGCCGGCGTCCAGCGGGCAGGGCCTGAGCCCGCCAGCCACCGTGCTGTTGCGGAGACCCCGGGGCCCCTCCTGCCCCCTCCTCCTACCAACAAAGATGTAGACAGCCAGCTCGAGACCCACACCCCGTTTCTGCTCCCTCTGTCTCCGTCTCCATCTCTCTGTCTCTGTCTCTGTCCCCCCAGAGGGTCCTGTGCCCCTCTCAGCCTGACCACCTACTAACATGACTCTTGCCAAGGTCAGTGAGGCAGCTTAGTGGCGGGGACTCACCCTGGGGCTCCCGCTTCAGTCTCTGAGACTCCAGGCCCCGTGTCCCTCCAGCCCTCACACCTGGTGCCTGTGGTCGGTCAGACGCACCTGTTCTCTGCCCTGCCTATATTTTCCACCTCCAGACCTTGGCCTGGCCTCTGTCACCGCCTAGATCACCCCCACCCCGTCACCCAACATACATGTACACATGCATGCACACACGTGTATGTGCAGGCACACACACGGTGCTGGTGTGGCAGGGGCCCCCCACTAGACAGAGGCTCTGAGGGCGGGGCTCATGAACAGTGCTCCTTCGTGCCCCCCAGCCTGGGGCCTGGCCTCGGTGGTCCTTGGTGGAGGGCACTGTGCCCTCTGCTCTGCCTGGCAGAGATACCCAGCATCAACAGGCCCTGGGACACGTGTGGTGGGAATCCTGGGGTCTGCTGCCTTGGCATTGATCAGGCAGCTTTGTGCCCGCCTCGGGGGGAAGCGGGCACAGGAGAGGGAGGCCCTTCCTCCCCGAGAAGCCGAGCTGCTATTTTAAAAGTAGCCCCCAAATTCCTTCCCTTGAGCACCTTGGATCTAGGTGGGCTCTAAGACCGGAAGGTGATTTCTGGATTAGGTCAGGGAAAGCTCCCCTGGGACACTGGGTCTGGGGCCCCCACCATGCTGTGAGGGAGACACGGGGAGGCCCTGGTGTGCACAAAGAGACAGAGGCTCTCTGGCTAACTGCACGAGGAGCCCCCGACAGAATGGCCCAGATGAGCCCCCTCCAATGCCCGACTTACAGCGGCTGCTAGAGAGAATATGATGATTGATGTAAAGTAGCCTGGCTTTCGGGTGACGGGTTAGGGCTTCCTGAGGAGAGAGTGGAGGGGTGTGCCCGTCCAACGTGGGTGCTGGAGGGTCTGGGGGCATCTGAGCTGGGTCCGGCTTGCGGGAGGAACGGGGCTTGTTCTCTTGGGAAGACCGCAGGGGGGCCCTGAGTTTCAGGGCGTCCCCAGCCGCCCTTCGGCTGTCCAGTCTTGGCTCACGATTGTTGTTCGGGGAGAATTTGACCGATGCCCACTTCCTCCTGCTCACAAAAGCAATGCCTGCCTTTGCTCAGGTGGGCAGGGGACCCAGGAGCTGCTTTAGGAAGGAGCCGGGAAAGCGTCTGTGCCAAGGACAGACTAACGGAGATGCCATTAATGCCAGGGACATGTGACACGAAGTACACCCCGTCCAATTAAATTATTTAACGCGTTAGCATTAATCGCCATCCGGCAAACCCGTAAGTGGTTCAAGTTTTCCCTCTTCCTCTGGCTCAGAGAGCCTTCAGCCGGTGCCCAGGCTGGGAATGTATTTTCCTATTTCCTCCTGTTCCTCGGTGAAGAGGACACCTGGGGGACGGGCTCCCTGTGTACGAGCCAGCGGTTTCCCCGACACCTGCTGCACCCAGCAGGGACGTTTCGTATTCTGTCGACCCCCCTCCTGTCTTCTGTCTCTGTGCCTGCCTGGATGCACGTTTGTATTCCCAGAATTAGGCGCCTCCACAGGGACCAGCCCAGCGCCCTCGGGGTAGGTGTGACGGTGGCGTTTTAGCATCCCGAGGCCGCCGCCAGAGCAAAGTGCCGCCTGCTAGGGGCTCCAAGCACAGAGGCCGCCCCCACCCCAGGCCTCTCTCCTGGGCACCCGTGCAGATGCCGTCCTCCAGATCTCTCCTTACAAGGACACGGACCTCATCTGACCTGATCACCTCTGTGAAAACCCCCCCTTCCAAATACAGTCACCCCGACATCCCGGGGGTTGGAGCTTCAACATTGGGTTTGGGGGACACAATTCAGCCATACAGTGTGGCTTCTCTGTTGCCACCTGCCCTGAACCCAGGGCCGTAGAGGGCAGGTGAGGCTGCCCTGGAGGCCGTAGAAAATACTGTGGGCGACCAGACCCCACTTAGGATGGGGGTGGGGGCTGCTGGCAGCTGCCAGCCGAGCCCCTTTCCCAGGCTGCGCCTCCCCCAGGGTTGGCCCGCCGCCCCACCCCATCCCCACCCCCCAGCCTCAGCTGGACCGCAGTGAGGGCCGTCATAGCTCCAGAACCTCCCGGGGGGCCATGGAGACCTCGGCTGTGGCTGCGGCACACCCCAGCTTTCCCCCTGCTCCGTCCCTCCCCACAGGGTGGTGCTGAGACACCCCCCCCCCCGTGACCTCCTGCGGCAAATCTCCACCCGGCCCCCCGGGCAGCCTCTCCTGGCTGGGGGGAGACCACGTCCTCCGTGTCTGAGACTCTCCCTTTGCTGCAACAGAAACGCCAGTGCAGGCCCGGGAGACCGCGGTGCAGACAGAATACAGCGCCCCAGCGACCGGCGTCCAGGGGAACGAACGGCTCAGTCCTGCTCGCCACAGACAAGCCGCGGGCCCGTAAGCCCTGGCGCACAGCACGGCCCGTGGAAAGATGCGCGGCATCATCATTTGCTGGTGCGGGGATCCACCTCGGCGGGCCCGGCGCCCAGCCAGGAGGCGGCTGGAATCAGCACACAGGCCGCAGGAAGCGTTGGCGTGAACGCGGTGGGGAAGCGGAGCCCCACTCACGCCGGCCGGGGGGGTACAGGGTGCAGCCCCCGGGCAGAGCCGCCTGGCAGATCCTCAGACGCCGAACTGTGAGGTTTCCATAGCAACCCAGCAGCTCCAGCGCTCCGCGTGCGCCCAAGAGGGATGGCGGGGTGTCCGTGCAGAACCCACACGCGGACGCTGGCGGCAGCCAGAGCTGGAGACAACGACGGGTCCGCCAAACGCGGTCCAGCCCCCGGCGGGGTGTCACTCGGGCTCAGCAAGGAGCGAAGCGTGGACGCGGCCGCGTGGACGAGCCTTGAAACCACGGCGTGGGGTGAGAGGCCGGACCCGGGAGGACACGAGTCGTAGGAAAGTCCGCAGGGGCAGAAGCAGATCGGTGTTGCCAGGGATCGGGGTGGGCAGAGCGTGACTGCCGCCGGTGGCGGGCCTCCGTTTGGGGTGAAGGAATGTTCCGGAACGAGAGGCGGTGGGGCCGCACGGCACGGAATGTGCTAACTGCCGCTGACCGTGTCTGGTTTAACGGGGCTCCTGGGGGCTCAGGCGGTTGAGCGTCTGACACTCGGTTTCGCCCCAGGTCAGGATCTCACAGTTCTTGAGTTCGAGCCCCATGTTGGGCTCTGTGCCGACAGCTCAGAGCCTGCTTGGGATTCTCTCTCTCCCTCCCTCTTTGCCCCTGCTCCGCGTACGGGTGCTTACGCACGCTCACTCCCTCTCTCTCAAAATAACATTAAGAAAAAGCGTCTGGTTTAACGTCCTGCACATTTCGCCTCAGCTGCAAATGTCGGGCGCACAGGGCTGTTCGGAGACCGGGTCAGGTGCCCGGTACCGGCCGCCTCCTTGCGTCCGGAGGGACGGAGGCCATGGCGGGTCACGGAGCCTGTCTGGCATCCTCGAACAGTAGGGGAAGAGGCCGTCAGGTTGGCACCCCGTCCCCAGGGAGGCAGAGGGGCGGCGAACCCGCCTGGAGCCTCCCAGCTCGTGGGCAGTGCCGGGGGGCGCACGCACCATCGGCCCCCCTGGGCCCACACTTGCTCTCCTTTCCAGTTTGGAGACGCTGCCCTGATGGACTTGGCAGAGACACGCTCTTTGCTGAGAACGCAGAGGACGAATGAGTGGGAATAAATGCCCCCGAGAGAGGACCGCTGATACTTGGTGACAGGGCTTCAGGCCGCTGTCTGTGTGCGCGTGCCTCAGTCGGGCGCTGGCCCCTGTGTGCCCTCCGTGAGGAGACTTGGTCCCCAACGGGGACATGTGGCCCCCCGTCCAGGGCGCTGACGGTGTTTTCTGGGGTCTCTCACCTCCGTCCGTGGCCCCTGATGCCCACCAAGGAGCGGCTCCAGCCTATCCGGCCCGGGGTCCAACCCCGGGTCCTCCTTCCTCTGTCCCTGCAGGACAGCGGCCCTGTCTCACAGGCTGGGATTAGAGCGTTGTTCGACGGTACACGGTCCGAAAGCTTCCTGAAGGTCATTTGGAATTTGGGGCTAGGGAGTCCCCGCCCCAGGCTCCCCCAGTATAAGGACAGGGACAGTAAGACCCAGCCCTCCACACTGCTCACCACCCCTGGTCTTCCCAAACTGCCATTCCTCAGGAGTCCCTGAGTCCCTGGGGCTGAGCTGGGGTGAGGAGGTTGGGGACGAGCTGCAGTGTCCCCCACGGACCCTCAGCATCATCATCTCATGCCGTTTTCTCCCCAGGATGATGGCTTTTTGGGGAAGGAGGGCTGTGCCACCATTCAGATTTCTCTGCCCCGTCCCCAGGACTTTGCCCCAAATGGATGACCGAGCATACACGGATCCGCAGGCACCACCCGCGAGGACACCAGAGCCACAGACCCCACACAGCTTCCATCATGAGAACGTTCTCCGGAGCTTCCTCGCTGGGCCCGCGGAAGTCCTTGCTCATCATTCCACGTGGCCACACACACCATGTCCAACATTTCCACGGCTCTGCTGCTGAAACGATTTCACCAGGGTTAACTCATCTACATGAAAGATGCCCCAGGCTGGGCTACCCGGTCCGTTGTAGCACGGGTCACGTTGTCAAAACTGGCCAATTACAGCGTCTGCTCTCTCTTGGGGTCTCTATGTCCAGCTGTCCAGCTACCCTGAGAGCTCTGAAGCCCTGACATGGCCAGGCGGAACTTTTCCTTCCTTCCATCAACCTTTAGCTGACATGCAGCCCTGGGCTGAGCCCCCCAGCACCATGCAGGCCCCGGGCAAAGATGGGCCAAGAACCTGAGCAAGAACAACGTTCTTGGGGCCAAAGTCCCCAGCCCTGGCTGGTCACTCTCATCAGCTGCCTGTGCCTGTGCCTAACCCTGGCCTCGTTCTTCCCCTCCATCCAGTGACAATCAGGGACGTGACTCCGGCCATCTCGGTCCTTCCCTCCGTGTGGTGAGGGTCATGGATGTGACCTGGGCCGCCCCATCTCCCTTCCCCTCTGTCCAGTGGGGTGGAGACGATGGTGGGCTTCGCTTGTACCAGGGCTCCCTGCCCCTGCCATCTCCCAAATCAAACCTCTCCCTGCCTTTAGTATTTGACCCACATTGTGTAGCGAATGTGACAAGGGCTGTGGGCCAATTTCTGTCCCCGGGACCATCTGTTGTTTGCGAGCAGCGGGCAGTTGTCTCCACCTTCCAGGGCGGACAGCCCCTCGGACTGGCCTGGCCCTGCTCTGGCTGCCTGACTAGCAGCCCCCCCAGCCCCACCTGCCACTCTGACCCGACCCTGGGCTTGGGCCCATGAGTTCCCATCAGGAGTCGTCTCCGGAATTGGCCCTAATTGTTGGCTACTTGGCAGCTCTTGGGGACACTGAGGAGATGTGAGGGTCCTGCACTTGCCTCCTCGTGGCTGGAGAGAGCCCACCTCATTTGTGGTCCCTGCCTGGGGAGGATCCTGCTCGGGGAGGACCCTGCCTGGGGAGGTCCCTGCTTGGGGAGGACCCTGCTTGGGGAGGACCCTGCCTGGGGAGGTCCCTGCTTGGGGAGGACTGAGGGCAAGTGGGGACAGTCAGGGTGGAGGCCTTTGGGATGACCCAATCTGCAGACTCTGGTGAGGGTGCAGCCCTGTCCAGCCAGCCATCCCACAGGGCGGGCAGGCACCTCCACCCCGCCATACCCAGGACCTCATCGGGGGTCCCAACAGACACTTCTTCTCCCTCAAGCCTCACTCTCTGTCACTGAAGCTGCTCTGGGGCAGTCCCCCCCTCCCCTTTACAAACTCGTGTCTTTGTCCTGGGAAGAAAGAGTCCTGTGTGCTTGCTAGCAAGAATCAAAGGGGTTTGAAGAATAACTGTTTTCCTAAGTTTTAGCTGACATTCAATTTTAATGACTTTTTAAACAAAGTAACTATTAAACGTGTGCTGTTTTATGGTCTCCTGATGTCTGACAGGTGTTTTTGCCCATGTGGGAAGCAGATGCTAATAGCATTCTCCCTAATAGCTCATAAATACAAGCCCTTGGCATTTCCCTTTGTATGTGGCTCCGCCAATGGCCAATTTGTTCTTCAGAAGTGGCCACGTTGGCCTGTCAATCAGCTCTTGCCGTAGGCGATTTTTGGTGATTAGAAGCCCCTTAGAGAGCGAGAACTCCAAATTAGTTTTAAATAAAAAATAAGAATATTCATGCTGCTGAACATCTAAAGGCAAGAGGTGCACCAGAACCTGCGCGAGCCGGCTGGGGTCCTGGCGGTGCTGGCGGAGGGGGCTGCGCGGCCCAGACCCGTGGGGACGGAGCCACGGAGCTGGGAGGGACAGACGGGGTGGGGGGGGGTGCAGGTGACCCAGGGTCAGCCCGGAGACGCTCAGCCACGTGAGGGTGGGCTTGGCGGGCACATTTCATGTCTGTCGGCACCTTTGTGGGGACTCATCCAGAGGAGGGCGGGGAGAGAAACCGGTTTCCTTGAGAGACGAACAGATGTCCTCTTTGAAGAAGCTGACGGAGGACACAGCGTCTCGAGTGGGCTGTCATGCCCCCCTCCACTGCGTCCCAAGCTGGCCGCAGGGCCCCCTCCGCTGCATCCTGGGTCCAGCCGGTCGGGTCCAGTCCCTGCTGCCACCCTCCTCCACAGGTGAGTCCTGTCTTGCTGCTGTCCCCTCCAGGAGTTGGGGTGGTAACCTCATGAACCCCTTCCAGGGTCCCTGCTGGGCTCCCCCAGGACCTGGCCCTGTCCGAGGTGCTGACTCCAGGCGTCAATGATGGGGTCCTGCCCAGCTCAGGAAAAAGGCCTGGATGGCTCATGGGATGGGAACATGGGCTGACTTGGGCTGGGAAGTCCGAGTGGCTTCCCCGGGGTGGCATCCTGCAGGGTCTGGTGGGTGTGACGGGGAAGAGATGGGGGGCGGGAGAACACTCAGGGCTCTGAGAACAGTGTCCAAAGGCCAGGCGGGTGTGGAGGGCTGTAGGTCAACACCCTGCTGGGCCATTTTGGGGAACTTGTCCAAGCTTGGGCATGCTGACTGTGTGGAAGCCTCTGGAATCTTTCTCACTCCTCTGCTCCCCAGACAGTGTGGGCCCTAGGACTGTGGATGGATCCAGGAGTGTAGAGGTGCCTTGGCCAACCCGCTGTGGGGTGGAGTGGGTCCGTCTCTGTCCTCAGACAGTGGGGGCAGGCAGGAGGCAGGGGAGTGGGCGGGGGGCAGCAAGCCGAGGGGGCCTGACACAGCAGGAGAGAGGGGGCGTGGGACTGGTGAGGGTGGGGTGGGCACATCTGGGGCCACTAGGGGCCCCTGGACGTAGAGACCCTGCTCGATGACCACCAGCCTGTCTGGGGACAAGATCGTGACCCACAGCGGCCCTGACCGTCTCCCCAGAACATGCGCTACAACACCCCCTACCCCAGCCTCTCTGTACCTCTTCCCAGGAATGTCCTCTGACAGCCAGGCAGACCCTCCAGGCTGGGGAGGGCTCAGTTTCCCCTAGCCATCCAGGATCTGTCCCTCCACACTGTGTCCTTCGTGCCGTCTCCTGTTGGCCTGGCCCTGGCTGTGGACCTTCAGTGCTATAGGCAGACGCGGATGGCACCACGGTCATCCCCTGTGCACAGGCATCTGGGGATGGGGTCCTCAGACTGCGTGCAGCCCCAGGGGCTAGGCCCCCTCTGCTGGCGAGTGATGGAGGCTGGTCTGAGGCAGGATCACCCCAGTCAGTCTGGTGGCTCCTGCAACCGTGCACTCGTGTGCTGCTGGTGGCCTCTTACGGTGGCCCAGGAGAGGGTGAGGCATGGAGAGTGGTCCTCAGCAGGACTGAGGACTTGGCCCAACACTGGGGACCTCGGCTTCCCGGGGCCCAGGCTGTAGGACCACAGGCTTTGGGCCAGTTTCTTGGGACTTCTCAGGAGTATTTATCCCTCTGGATAAATCCCACTGGGGCTGGCAGGCTGGTGCCTCCCTCTGCTGGAGAGGAGCTCCAGACTCAGGCTTGAGGCCTTGCCCGGAGGGGGCATGGGGTTCACGGTGACCCACCCTCTCTGAGCCTCAGCGTCCTTACCTGGGAAGTGTGGGGCCCAGGGCAGGCATGAGAGAACAGCTTCACCAGGCCGGGCACGTGGGAGGGGCTCAGGGAAGGGCCCACGGGGCAGGCAAACTGCCCTCTGATGTACCTCCTTTCTACACGGGTGACCCGCTGTTCCTGGGGCAGGAGCAGGGTGCCTGGCACTGCCCTCTCGATCTCTTTGTTCCCTACCTAGGTCATCCTTCTCTCATCCCTGGGAGCCACACTGCTGCCTCAATGGCCTCCCTGCTGTTTCCCTGCCTGGACCCCCTCCCCATTCTCCTGAGCTCAGCCCAACGTCACCTCCTCCAGGAAGCCTTCCTTCATCTCAGACTAAGTTATCCGGTTGCTATCCATGCCTGTTCTTGCTCATTAATGTGGCCTCAGCAGACAGCCGTGCTGAGCACAAGGGGACCCTTAATCACTGATGACCTCTGATGATCAGGGTTAAGGCCATTACAGCCAGTACCAGCGTCACCTCATCTTGGTAAATTCCCTTTTACGAATTTACCATGTTAACCACTTTTAATTTTGTACAATCATCTCATCACTGTACGGTTCCAGACTTTTCATCACCCCAGAAGGACACCGCACCCCCCCCCGCCCCTGCCCTCCGCACCGCCCGCCCCTGCCAACCACCCATCCGTTTCCTGTCCCCCTTGTTTGCCTGCTGTGGGCAGTTCGTGCCAGTGGAATCTCACACCGTGTGGCCTTTTGTGAGTGGCCGCTTTCGCCCCGCGTCACGTTCTCCAGGCCCACGTGCGCCGTGCGAGTCAGAACCACGTTCCTCGTGTGGCTGAGTGGCGCACATTGTCTAGATGGGCCACGTCTGGTTCATCCGTTCACGGGCTGGTGGGCACTTGGGCCGACTCCAGCCTCGGCTGCGCTCTGGTACCCAACAGACTGCTGCCGTGGACGTGCACGTACAGGATCGATTACAGCCCCGTTGTCAATCACGACTGTCTGCTGACTTCACAGGTCCCTACGGTTTAGAGGCGGGAACATGGCGAGGCGTCCACCAGGCCCCGAATGGGGTGAACTCCCACTGCTCCACCAGGGAAGAGCCACTCCCACGGGGTCCCCTGTGGTGCTTTCCTGGGGTGGCTGGTGCCCGCATGTGCCACGGCAGCCCAAGACTCCGGTGACCGCCCCCCCCCCCCCGCCACACTGTTAAATATTTTAGCAAATAAAAAAATTGTAAGCGCGCGGCCAGATGTCCAAGTTGACAAAGTGCTTAAGGCATTTGACTGATAAAAAGCCCAAGCCCTTGGTAAATGGGACTGAAAACAAGCCCCGAGGCAAGTGTGTGATATTAAAAACATCCCGGGCTCCTTTGTGCAGGGCTCGGGCGCACAGAGGTTTGGAGGCCAGTGTCCATCTGTCGCCGCCGCGTGTCCTGGCCCTCAACAAAGCCGGATAGGTCTCGGAGCAGCGGCCGCTCTGCAGTGGGCCCGGGCCCATGTGGGACGCTTGTCACAAAGGCAGTGCCATCAATATTCATGGATGGGCCTGCTGGCGGCCCTGAGAGGGCCTGAGCTGGGCCCAGCGGCCGGTGGTTTACAGAGAGGACAGCAGCAGCTGGGGGCAGGCGCTGCCCTGCGGCCTCGGCTCTTGGCTTCAGTTGACAAAGAGTGACTGCTTCCTGGCAAACTCTGCCACCCGCCTGGGTCTGTGGAAGCATCCAAGGGACAGACAGGGGCCCTCAGAGGTCATAGTCCTCTCCTGGGCAGTGGCCTCACTTGAGGGCAGACTCCCCAGGCCGAGAGGAAGAGAGAGGGGAGGCCCCGGGGGGGGATGGGAGTGGACGGAGTGGGAATGGGAGGCTCAGGAGTGGGACTGGAGGCTGGGGGTGGGGGGGAGGGAGGCTGGGATGGGGGATGGGAGACCCAGGGAGGATAAACAAGTCGAGAACAAAGAGAACAAGTGTCAGAATTAGCGGAAAGCCTGAACTCATGTTTTAAAAATGCAGGCTCTTGATTTCCGACATGAGTCTCCTGGGGTTTCCACGTGTAGGTCTGGAAGGACGGAGGTGGTGACCTTGGGACAGTTGGCTTTGCTGACACAGGTACCCGTCTGTCTGCGATCACAGCGATGGCGGGAACTCGCGTCCACTGCGTCCGCACCCGTACCCCCCAGTCGGCTCCCAGTCCCTGTAGACCTGCGGCTCGGGAGTCAGGAGTGCCTCCCCCTTACAGAGACGGGGCCCACGCTGCCAGCGGGATGGGCTCTGGTCTAGGGCCTGGCCTGGGGGGTCCTTGTTCTGGCTTCCCCGTGCTGTCTTTGGGTGCTCCTGCGCCCATGTCTGAGAGACGCGGCTGCCCACAGTTCCTCCCTGCCAATGGCAAGGGGTCAGCGGGCACAGTTAGCCCCGGGCACGGGGACCAGGTGAAGGTCCAAATGAATCCTGGGAGCTGATCCCCGTGGGAGAGAAAATGTACCAGGCTCTTGAGAGCAGGCTGATCTCTCCGGAAGCATTGCACAAGTTGGTTTCTGGGGACACAGTTCCTCGTGTGCTGCCCAGGGTCCCCAAACGGCTCATTTGTAAGAAGTCTGTCTGCTGAGCCCAAGGGAGGCAGGCACGCACCTCCCCCCACCCCCAGCCTAGAGAGAGACTCCCATCCCCACCCAGACTGCGACCCTGAGGCTCGGGCGATCAGCGGGTTGTCCGGGCCTCTGGCTCTGCCCTGTCCGGGTCGCCTGTGCAGTCCTCCCCCGCTTCCAGCCTGGCCACGGCGTGGGGAGAGATGGTTCTGAGGGCGTGTTTCAGATCCCGGGATCCGAGCGCTGCGCCCCCACCCATTTCCCAAGTGGAGCACGGGTGTGAGGCTCCAGCAGCCCCTTCAGAATGTTCTAGCACAACCTGTGCCTCATTTCAGAACAATGGAAACTTAATGAAAATGGCACAGAGGAAATTTTATCACTGAGGGTTTTATGTAAGACCCAGAAGGGCCACTCCTGTGATACAGTCATTACTGCGGTTAAACCTATTCCGTTAATTAGCACGGGCATTTATTACTACCAATAAAATATAAGGGGACTGATAGAGCCAGTGTGTCTGGATGTCCCCCCCTCCCCCGGCCCGCAGTCACTGGGGCAGGGCGTTGGGGGACAGAGGGGCTCGCAGAGACGGCTGGGGGGGCCCCATGTGGTCCAGGGTGAGGCGTCCTGCTGAAGTCTGGGAAGTGTGTCCGTGTCTGCTTGACCAGGCGTGATCCGGGCAGTGCGGACGGGCCCAAGGGACAGGTGTGGCCCAGAGGACACAGGTCCCTGTCCGCAAGGACATCAGCAAAGACCCTGGACAGAGGACAGCACCGTGCTCTTGAAAAAGATTGATGGGGCGCCTCAGTGGTCAGTCGGTTAAGCGTCCCACTCTTGGTTTCAGCTCAGGTCATGATCTCACGGTTGTTGAGTTCGAGCCCCGCGTCGGGCTCTGTGCTGGTGGTGCGGAGCCTGCTTGGGATTCTCTCTCTCCCTCTCCCTCTGCCCCTCCCCCTGCTTGCACCAGCACATGTGCTCGCTCTCTCTCTCTCAAAATAAATTAACAAAACATTAAAAAAAGAAAAACTTCTCTAAAAAAAGAAAAGAAACAGACTGATAAAGGGGCTTCCTCGCCGGTGGCCCCTTCGGACATCCACAGGCACCACAGAGCTTAACTCAGACAAGACGGCCCCAGGCTTGCTGGGAGGACAGTTTTGTTTGGAGGAAGGGGTGTCTTTGAGTGGTTTTCTTCCAGTCCCTGGGAGGGACCCACCCTAGTGTGTGGTTCATACCTGGGGCAACTACTGCCACACCCTCCTTTTGTTCCTCTGGAAGAATAAAGTCACACAGAAGACTTGAGGCCCCAGAGGGAAAGTGGAAATCGGCCTGGAGACCCAAGTGGGTGGACTGGGTCGTTTTGTATCCACCAAGGTTAGACCACTTCCCTTCTGTCTGCAGTACTTTCCCTGTGGTGGCCGCTGCTGGGTCGGAACCAAGCTCTCCCACAGTTCTGGGCCACGGCTGGGTCGGAATCGAGCTCTCCCACAGTTCTGGGCCGCTGCTGGGTCGGAACCGAGCTCTCCCACAGTTCTGGGCCACGGCTGGGTCGGAATCGAGCTCTTCCACAGTTCTGGGCCACGGCTGAGTCAGCAGGGGCTGTACTGCCTCCTGAGGTTCCAGGGGACAATCCCCTTGCCTCCTCCCACCCTGGGGTAGGTGTCCGTCGGGCTTTCCGCCCCCTCTCTGCTGCCTCCCCCTGCAGCTCCCCCCACTCCCTCTGCCTTTGCTGATTTGGATGCAGGTGAGTGCCTTTGGGGTGCAGCCGGGTGATCTAGGAGAGGACAGGTGACTCTTCTCAAGATCCTTAAGTGACTCACACAGTTTGCTCTGCAAGGTGATATTCACAAGGTCCAGGCATCAGGACGTGGACGTAACTTGGAGCCACACTCAACCCACGACGGTTAGTCTCCGGGTTTCATAGACAATATCCGTAGTGTGTGAAGACGGCTGGGTATAGAACTGCCACGGGGGCCACGTCCCCTCTCCCCTCCCCACCGGGCCCTCAGCCTCTTCCCCAGAAGCCCCACCGCGGGCAGCGTCTCGTCTCCCTCCACGAAGATCTGATCCCTGCATACATTTTTCTTCCTTTAACACGGGAATCATAGCCTGTTGTAAACAGCACTTCCTGCCACTCTTCTACTTGGTAAATCTCGGGAACTGTTGGTACCGTGAACGTGACGGTCTCTAGTTCCTGTCTGTGGCCACACAACGTCCCATCCCTGGGTGTCCAGGTTGCATTTAATATGCGTAATGTGCAGAGAAGCAGGTCAAGGTTTCAGATTAGCGCCCATCACAGAACGAGGCCAGCAGCCGTCCATCTGGAACGGGGGCTGGCTCGTCCAGTCCGCAGCTCAGCCCACAGGCCTTGCCCACCGACGTCTGCCGGTCTCCATTTAATGAGTGACTTTGGATTAAAATGGGAGCCAACAACAGGGCGCCGATCTATATTAAATCTCCACAAAATGAAAATTGCAAAGATTTACTTAGGGTCGTTACATGAGGAAATTTAATCATAGCCTCATCCGTAACAGTCCCTTGCCCCTGGACAGATAATTGAGCTGCCACACGGGGGATTATGAATACCTCCTGTTTATGAAGATAGCTCCCCGCTGACGTCTGTGGCCGGGGCACGCGGAGGTCCAGCCAGTGGCGAGGCACGCGGCTCCGCTGGGCGCCGGCCGCGGCCACTCGGGTCACACGCGCACGCCCGTCCGTGCATGACGTCAGGGACTTAACCCTGACGACTTTCAACTCACTCGCTTGTTAAAGACGTCTCCGTGTTGCTGTATCTAAGAAGTGCAGCGGGAGGAGTTTGGGACAAGTCTGAGGCGCATCAAGCCTCTCACGGCCCATTTTGCAGTTTATGTCCCCAGCACGACTCACGGCTCATTCGCCACAAGCCTTTCTTGTTTCAGACGAGGTTCTCACGGGTTCGGCACAACGGCTCTAGGTTCCGCGTGTCCTGAGCGCGGGCCACCCAGCGGCTCCTTGCCCCAAACTCTCAACCCCTCTCACCTGTCACGGGGGCCACCGGCAGCAGCCAGGTGGGCCGCATGAGTTTTAACCCAGAAGACGTGTGTCTGGAAAGGCGAAGCGACGTGGGGGACGGGCGGGCTGCCTGCGAGAGCGCTTGGCGTTGACGGCCCTGGACGCCGCCTCGCCACGGAGCTGGCCCGGAATCCCAGGCAGGAACGGTCTTGGGAGGTCTCAGCACGCGCCAATCGGGTCTTCCCGCGAAGACTGCTCATTTCGCCCCCCGAAAGTCTGTCTCGCGTCACAGAGGCTCACGTGGGGGCTACTTCCGCAAAAACCAAGGTGGGGCAGGCGAGGCGCTGAGATTTATGGAAACGTCTACTCACGGCTCGCCAGAAGCCTCTTGGGCTGATGATTACCATCCCGCTTTACAGACAGTAAGACTGAGGCCCGGAGGGGGACCTCGGTGAACCTCAGATGCACCATGCCGAGTGAAAGATGTTTCGGAAAAGGCTAGGCTACCTTGTGTGCTGGCGGTCGTGGGGCTAGGCCAGCGCGAGAAGGTGATGGCGGGATTCTCTGTCTCGATCCTGGGGGTGGTGTCTACATGGCACGTCTCCCATATTCGTGGAACCGTGTGTTTAAGCCGGCACATTTTGCTGGATGTAAATCATATCTTCAGAAGCCCGACTTGAGTAAAATCAAATTATAGATGATAACAGAGCTCTGGAAGTAGACGGTATAGTGGTTGCACAGCACTGGGAATGTATCTGAGGCTGCTGAACTATGCAGTCCAAAATGGTTAAAACGTCGGTTTACGTAACAAAAAGCCACAATACAAAGAAAGAGGACACAGTCACGCTGTGAAAGAATGAACAGCCCCCTCACAGGCCACCCCCGCCCCCCTCCGCCTGCGGGGGACCAGGGACCTCTAGACGGCGCTGGCACAGGGCAGCGCCCTGCTGACCCGTCTGGCCAGAGGAATGGGCCGTGGGGAGGCCCCGCGAGGGCCCAGAGAGCGCGAAGCCCCCAGAGCAGATCCGCACCTGGCGCTCGGGACGGCTTCGGGCTCCGTCTTCGCCCTCCCTCGCCCGCCTGTCCCGCCGCTGTGTCCGGAGCGGGTCAGGGCGCGGGGCGCACACCTGTCGGTGCCTGCAGGGGCCTCTGACCTTGTTTGCCCGTTTGTCGCTATTTTGGAAACACCCTTGGTTCACTTAGGTGGTGGGCGGAGAGGAGAAGGGGAGTAGCCGAGAGCTGAGCGCCCCTTAAACAGCATACTTAGCGGCTCTGCGGCTGTAATGAGGCTGCTTAATGAAGTCAGTATCCTTGAAAGTCCGTCCATGTCCCTCATCTGTCAGCACGGCCACTTCCCGACACGGTATTAATTAACCACCACGTCCCCTGCAGTGCCGGAGGGGGAGGCCCGTCGTGATAACGAACAGGTTTAGGGGAGGCATGGCTCCTCAAAATTACTTTTTAAACCAACCCTATTAAGCAAAAAATTAGAGCAAAATCATCCCGACGACGTGCTCATTAGATGCCGATTCCTGTCTGCTCCCTGTTCCTACAGCTTCGCTGAGCCGCCGCTGGCTGCCCTCCCTCTCTGGCCAGCTCCTGCGCCTTCTGGAGACGTCTCTCCCTCAGGGCCCGCCCCCCCATCACCTCCCCTAAAATCCGGATGGGCTACGTGTTGGGTGGAGACGCTCTGGTGCTGGGCCGGCCAGCTGGGTGCAGGCATCTTGGGAGAAGCAGGCCTACAGAAAGTGGCCGTGGCTCGGGGAACGGCCCTCCCCCGTCTCGGCCCCCCCCTCCCCTGCAGAGTCACTCCTGTGAGCGCTTTCAGCCGCTCCTGCTCCCCGAAGCTCTTGCTGTGAGATTGTCCCTCAGACCAAACAGAAACCACTGTCCCTTGGGTCCTGCCTGTTGTCTGCGTAGAGTGGCCTCGCCCCCCCCCCCTTCGGAGCAGCCACGGGGGCAGCAGTGGGGCCCCCACTCTCAGCAGACACTGTGAGCTCCCGGCCACGGTCTCCATGGCATATGGCGGGGGGTTCAGGGCGTCCCGCAGGAGGCGTGCGAGCGGAGAGGGGGGCCCTCTGCCCGGTTTTATTCATGCTGTTTCTGTGCTCTTCCGTTTGAGGACCTAACCCCTGGGTGACCAGCACAGCCATTTGCCCAGGACTTTGCGGTTTGAAAATGGAAGGCCTGTGTCTTGGGAAAACCCCCGTCCGGATAAGCAGGCAAGGGGGTCACCCTGCTAGCCTCGGTCAAGCACACTGGAGGCCAGGCTGTCTAGAGGGGGGGGGGGAGGTTTCGAGGGCCGTTTCCGGCGAGGTGGGGCGTCGGGAGGAGAGAGCCGTGAGGGGGCTCCCGGTGGGACAGGTATTTTCTATTCTGACCGCAGCCGAGGACCCAGGGATCCGCGTGGGGAGCGAAACTGTATGTAGTGCGACGGACACGCACACACGAGTTCAGGACACTCGTGAGCACAGACAATAATGGCGGCCCCGGCCTGTTCCCACCCATTGTCCCACTGGGCTCCAGGCCCCAGGCTGATGGCGGCCCGTCAGCTGCCTTCTGAATCAGTCTTTACTTCCCGGACCTGCTGGGCTCCCCCTAAGCCAGATGCCGCACTGCGAGGTATGGCCAGGAGTATTTTGTATGTGGGGTATTTTAAGGAGTATGTGTGCTGCTCAGGGGAGCAGGGCCAGAGGGGGGGAGAGAGGTCGAAGAGCTTCTTTTTTCCCTGAAGAAGCTACGGGAGAGAGTGAGCGAGAGACGGACGGACGGAATGAGCTAGGGTGGGCACACTGGGAAGGGGCTCCGGGGGCACGTCCCACTCCCTGGACACAGGCGTTTCTGGAAACAGCCCTTGGACATTCTGGGGCGAAGCGCTCACCCCGTCTGGTACCCCAATGTCACGGAGGTGGAGAAGGAGTGGACGGGAGGCTCTGGAGGGGCCTGGTCACTCTGAATGTCGCTGCCAAACCCACAGCCCGTAGGAGGGAACCCAGTGTAGGTGGATGGCAGTTCTCTGTCGTTAAGAGGCTTTGGATTCTTCTGGAAACCCAGATTCCTGAATATGAAACACACACCTTCCCACTTGTGTGTGCTGTTTGAAATGCAGGTGCGGCCTGCGCAGATCTCCGGATCCTCTGGGAGTGGGGAAGGCCGCTGGCAGCCAGGGTCGTCCAGCCTAACGGGGCGGGTTTGTGATATGCTCAGAAGATGAACGGATCCGTACGCCGAAATCATCTTGTTCGGGCGTTTTCTCCATCAGCGGTCTGGTTGCCACGGGCCTGTTGGCATCAGCTGACTCAGACGTGGGGTTTCTGGGTCCCAGTGACCAACAATCGCGGGCGTAGCCCTCCTCGGTGACGAGCTGCTCCCTCGCCGGTTTGCTTTCAGCAGACGGCATCCGGGCTGCTTCACCCGAAACCCTCCGAGGGCCTCGGCAGAGGACGCCTGGCTTCTATCTGCACCGTGACGACCTGGCGGGTCGGGTCCCTCCAGCCCCGCCTGGCCGGCTCTGGAACCCTCTGGGCAGAGGCGGGCTTCTGCCCCGGGTGTTCGCTGAGGCAGTACAAGAATGCATGAGACTTAGAGATGGTTCCCTGGGATTCTGTGACTTCCGTGCCTCTGTGGTCAAAGCAGGGAGGTGCAGGGAGGGCCGAGGACACACGGCTCCAGGCTCAGAGCCAGCCGGCTGCAGAGTGAAATGCGTCCTGTCAGATGCCTTGTGGCCATGAGCGAGTGTTGCGGGTCCCATTTGTGCCTTGGGTTTGTGGCCGATTCCCAGACTGGCTGTGGCCTCATTAGCACAACGAACGCTGTCCCCACGGAGCCGGTGGGTTGGCTCCTGTCAGGCCGAATCAGGGCCCCCAGGAGCGCAACTGGCGGTGGGCTCATCACTTTGGACAAAATGGGGCTTGGAGGCGAAACCAGGCTGGCTGGGAAGGCCCTCGGTGTCTAACGCACAGGCGAGCCGCTCCTAAGAAACCCTCCAGCTAGGATCCTGCCCCTGTCCCAGGTGGCACCACCGACCAACCCCCCTGCCCCCCCTCCCCGCGTCAGGCTGGCACCCTGTGGGGCGGGCACCCCGGGAGGGGCCTGAGTGTCCGGGGCTCAGGGACCACCGGCCAGGCCCGTGCACAGCTCTGGTTCGCATTCTGATGGAAACGCAGGCGGCAGCGGTCATTGGAGCCAGACGGCCTCCTCCCTCTGTGTCCTGACCAGGCCACAGCCGGGGGATCCCACAGCCAACCGCAGAACAGGAGCGTGGAAACGTCGGTTTACTCAGAGACCCCCCTCCGCATGTGCCTCTCACGAGCGCTGCCCCTCCGCCCCGACTTTGAAAATAATCCGGCTTCCTGCTCAGAGAGCCTCGCTTACAAACAGCGTTCATTCCTTCACATCACTGCATACGCCTCGGGCACTTCAGACTGGGGAGAACCTGCATAAATCATTGTGTAAAACGGGGGTAACACTGACATCCAAGGTAATGTTGCTAACTCTTGGAGCCGTTCTGGATTTATGGTAACGTGGGTTTTGCCCCTTTGGGGTTAAATCTGCAAATGTGTATTAATTTTCCAGTTTTATGGAAAGACTTTTGTTGGGGTATGGAACATAACGTGCAGGGTTATGATCCAAAGAGGTAATTAATTGTTGGAGAAATGATTTAATACATTGTAAATCCCTCTATTTCCATCCCTTACGATGGGATGCCAAGAGCGATTAAAGACTCGGGCCGTATCACAGGCACATCCACATGATAAATTGCTGCCATCGCTCTCTGCTGGGTTGGCCGGGGCCCCACAGCCTGTGCTGGGGAGCTGCAGTCAGGCTTCGCAGACGCCCGCGGGTGAGGCTGGACAACGTCCGTGCGTCTCACACATTCTTTTAGGAGAACAGCACTTGTCCTGTAGGAGGAGGCGCCCGTCGTTGAGTGGTGCTGCCAACCTGCAAGGGAAAGAGACACGCGTGTTTGGCGAAGCGCGTGTCTGCACGGACGCACATCTGCTTGCTTGTAGGGTAGAACAAAGTTCCCCGACGAATCTAGCGACATCTGCATGGGTGAAGAGAAAATCCCATCTTTGGGACGAAATCAACAAAATGAAACGGTCGGAAGCCGCCGCGCCTCATGCAGGAGGGCTGCGGATGACCTCGTGCTGGCGGGATGGCCCGTGCGCCCCGTGCCCCAGGCCCCCGGGGGCAGAGCTAGGGTAGGGTGGGGTTCTGCTCCCGCAGTTCCGATGCCATTACCTATTACTGAAAACCAGGGATGCGGTTTCAGGTAAGCGAATTTCCCAACCGGAGGAAAACAAAGATCCCTGGGTGTCAAATATCCCGGGCCCTCCGGGAACAGAACGTACTGGGACCACGGAGGCTCACCAAGTAGGTAGAAACATTCTCATCAAAATACCCAAACGAGGGGCGCCTGGGTGGCGCAGTCGGTTAAGCGTCCGACTTCAGCCAGGTCACGATCTCGCGCTCCGTGAGTTCGAGCCCCGCGTCGGGCTCTGGGCTGATGGCTCGGAGCCTGGAGCCTGTTTCCGATTCTGTGTCTCCCTCTCTCTCTGCCCCTCCCCCGTTCATGCTCTGTCTCTCTCTGTCCCAAAAATAAATAAACGTTGGAAAAAAAAAAATTAAAATACCCAAACGAGAGGGAGAGATATATCGGCCGTCGGTTGTTTTAAAGAAAGGAAGGAAGAGGAGGCTCTGTCTGTCCTGGGATGCTCAATCATTAGCTTACCCATAAGGGCCCCCCACTTTTGTTTTCCGACCCATGCGCCCTCTTTCTCCACTTGGCAAGCTGGAGGTGCCACGGGGCAAGCGGGCGTGTTAGCACCCGCATCGGCCCCGGATGTGCCGGTCAGTGAATGCAGACAGGGTGCAGGACCTCGGCCAGGCAACTCGCCTCTCCCGACCCCAGCAAGGGACCCCTGCGGAGCCCCTGGGCTCGGGGAAGCCTGCCCCAGGGCGCCACGAGCGGGCTCCGCGGGCTCACAACTGAGTTAGAATGAACCTGGGTCTTCGAGTGGCACAGCGTGGCAGAGCCCTCCAGCTGTGTGGTTAGCAGAGGAAGAAGGCAGTGTTGGCTTCAGGATGCCCCCTCCCCTGGAGCCAGCTTCAGCATGCTGGCCCCCCAGGCTTGGAGGTGGGTGCGCGATGCTGGGAACCGGTGACGCCGTAGATGTGCTGCCCCATTTCGTGGTAGAAAGCTGACAACGTCTTTCCTTTTGCCACCTGCCCCTAGACTTGGTGAGCCAGACTGAGGAGTCACAAGGCGTCTCCTCTTTGTTGAGCTCTGGAATTTACTCCTCGAACCAGTGGGCACTTCCTGTTTATTAGGAGGGTGAAGGAAACAAAGGCGCCTCATACATATGCTTTGCATCCGTACAATTGAGCCACGTGTGGCCACTGAGTACTCGAAACGAGGCTGGTCTGAATTCAGACACACTGGATTTTGGAGACTTAGTACAAAAAAGAAGGAGCGTGAGATACCCCCCTAATAATTTAAAAACACTGATTTCACATTGAAATGATACTGTTTTGCATACACTGGGGCACGTAAAAGTCATTAGAGTTAATTTCATCTATTCGCTCTTTTTAGGTGGCCACTAGAAAAGCTACAGTTTCCCGCATGGCCGGTTCTGAGCGGGGCAGCTGGGGTTTAAAGGGACACTCCCTCGCCCCACATCACAGCATGTACCTCTCCCCTCACCCTGAGGCGGATCTAAGCGTGAGCCTCTGGGAAAAAGGCTGCTTCCTATTTCAGTCCTCCCCAGGGCTGAGGAAGTGACCGCGCTGGTGGTCAGGTCACGAAACCTCTGGGAGGTCACCCGCAGTGACTCCCCGTGGGGACGCAGCCCTTGGGAGAGGACAGCCAGAGCCCCCGCCCACGTTTCCAGAGGGTGGTGGGCTGGCCAACGGGCAGAGACCCTGGGGCCCCGTATGTGGGGCACATGGGCCGTGCTGGGAGTTCTTCCAGTGTCCAGGCTGTCTTAGAGCGGGGAGGTCTGGGGCGATCAGTCACCTGAGCGTCGGACTTCGGCTCAGGTTGTGATCTCACGGTTCGTGGGTTTGAGCCCCGCGTCGGGCTCTGTGCTGACAGCTCGGAGCCTGGAGCCTGGTTCCGATTCTGTGTCTCCCGCTCTCTCTGACCCTCCCCTGCTCTCTCTCTCTCTCTCTCAGAAATAAATAAACATTAAAAAAAAAAAGAAAGGGGGTATGAAATGACATGCGTGTGATACACCAATTCGCTCTGAAAAATGACCCCACTCCACCCCAGCGAGAGGCAGGCTGACGTTTTCCAGAAGAGTAGATACACAGCTTTTGCATCTAGAAGAACCCATTTAATTTAATTTTTTTGGAAACCAAGTAATTGGAAGAACTCATTACTGAAATGGTCCTTTTAAAAAATTGTTTTTCATCCCAGATGGGGCAGAGAGGTTTTTTTTCCCCTCACCTTCTCCTCAGTATTTCATATATTCGCTGAGTGACGGCTTACAGATGGCTGTCTGCATCTCAGGGACTTTTTAGACTCTGTGATTTAGAAGCATGTGGCCCAGGTTGACACAATTATCTGAAAGTTGAAATTGAGTTCAGTCACAAACGAACATATTTAATTTGATATTAAAATTTAATCATATTTAAAACAAAATCTTGAAATCAAATACTTTATTCTGAATAGAAATGTCCTAAACACGTCTGGTTTTAACCAGAATCAGCAACTCTGTTTCAGATTAGGGTAAGGGATTTACAGAGTCGATTTACCATCGACTTGAAATGACCCTGCGGGTAAGTGGCTCGCACTGGTCCTGTCCTGCCCTCCTTCCCTAAAAGGGATTTGAAACACAGTTTCTAAGACTCCCCTTTTTGAATGTGCAAAACTGACAAAGTTGTGGGTTCGGGAGAAGAAAAGACAGTGAAGAAATAAATATGGAAATTAGCAAAAACCAGTATTAAGCGTACGTCTTTATGAATAAGGCTTAATCGCACACTTCATTTTGCAAATACAAAAGGGCCTTTTGAAATGTATTGATTAAAGTTAAATGCTTGAGACAGGCGGCTTTGTAGGGCCCCCGTCCTCACCTCATCAGCATAGCATTAAGGACAGCCAAGGAAATTGGGTTAATAAAGCCAGATGTTGCAGCAGAGCGGCTGGGGTGAACTGGGAGCCAACAGCCGGACTGCAGGGTGGCTGGCGGGCTGCGGGTGCGGGGACCCCTGTAGTGGCAGAATTCCGCCCCGTGCCCCTGACATCCCAGACACAGACCCCCCCACACCTTGCCACAGGTCAGGTAGCCCCTGGCACCAGCTTACTCACCCATGCCCCGGCCTCCTCCCCTGGAAACGCGTGGGGGGTGGTGCGGAGGGGGCTTTGCGGGTCCCCGGAGCTAGACCAGGCCCTTCCCTGACACCCCAGGCCAAGCGCGGTCGTGGGCACTGAGGACCGTCCTCCACGCGGCTGCCTGTAAGCGGAGGGCGCCCCGCGGTCTCCATCCAACTCCACGCGGGCCGCACCCCGGCGGGGACGAGCTGGCGTCAGCGGCGGTGGCCGGGGAGCCCAGGGGGCTGTTTGGGGGCACAAATCCCGCAGACTTGGAGACAGCCTGCGTCGGCTCACCTCTAGAGGTGCGCGCCTCTAGGCAGGCGGGGAGCTAAACGTAACACACTGGGACTCGAGGGGGCCCCGAAGCTGCCGGCCCGGGGTCTTCTCAGGGCAGCTCCTTCCAAACGCCGGTCGGGGCTGGGTCGGGGCGCGACGGGGTCGCGGAGCCTCAGAGACCCGAGGTACCCGGCGCACGCGCCACGCGGCCTCGGGAACACGCCCACCAGGAGCGGGCCCCGCAGTCCGCAGTCCGGCGGGAGCAGACGACTTGGGCGGAGGACGCGCCCCGGCGGGGCTAAGCTCTGTCCCCGCGCTCGCGCTCGGTGAGAACCGGGCTGGCGCCCAGCAGGCCCGCTCCCCCGGGGTCACGCCGCCGGTCCCCGCTCCAGCTGTAGTCCTGGTTTTCTTTTCAGGGTGCGTGGCGATGCCCGGACAAGCAGGGCAGGTCCGCCGTCCCGTCCCGGGCTTGGAGCCGGAAGTCAGGAGATTGCCCGGGGCGCGCACCGAGGGCTCGGGGGCGCGGATTCCCGTATTCCGCTCTCCACCGCGCCCAGACGTGCTCTGAGCTCGCGGCCCTACACGGTTCCGCGCGCACAGGCTGGAAGCGACTTCGGGCGCCTTCTCCCGGTGGGTGGGGCCGGTCGGGGCAGGGTGACACGGTCGCGGGGTGGGGGGGGGTGGCAAGGTAAAATGTGAGACGCGTGCGGGAGTGGGGGCGGCTCGGGGCCCTCACGGCTTCTCGTTACAGTGTTTGCAAAGCGCCGAGGGCGTCCCGGAGAAGGCGGTGCACTTGTCGGGGCAGGGCAGCGGGGCGCCCGCAGAGAAGGGGTACACAGCCGCCTGGCCGAAGGGCGTCAGGGGCGCAGCGGCCACGGGCCCCGCCAGGCCCTGGCCCTGGTTGAGGTAGGCCACGAGGCGCCGCATCTCGTCCAGGGCCTGCGCCTGCATGAGGATGTAGTTCTTGGCGAGCAGCAGCGTGGCGATCTTGGAGAGCTTGCGCACCGACGGGCTGTGCGCGTAGGGGATGACGGCGCGCAGCCCGTCCAGCGCGTCGTTCAGGTCGTGCATCCGCCGCCGCTCGCGCGCGTTGATGCTCAGCCGCAGCGAGCGCTGCTCCCGAGGCCGCCGCCGCCCGTCCCCCGCGCCCCCGGGCCCCCGCCGCCGCCGCCGCCGCCGCTGCTCGAAGGCGTCGTCGTCGTCGCTCTGCTCGCCGCTGCTCTCGGCCGCCGCCGGGGCGTGGGGCGCGGGCGCCGCGGGGAGGTCGCCGCCCGGGCCCGGCGCGCCGTAGCCGCGGGCCGCCTCGGGCCCCCGCGCCGCCCCGTAGGCCAGGCCGGCCGTGGCCGCCGCGTAGCCGTGGCTCAGCGCCAGGTACGCGTCCCCCGACAGCGACTTGAGCTCGGCCATGGCCGCGCGGCCGGTGCAGCTCCGGGCTCGCGCGTCGGTCCGGCTGTCGGCGGCGGTCGGTGGGTCGGTCCCGGAGCCTCTCCGGCCGCCCGGGCCCCGCCTCCTGGGCGCCTCCTCTCTCCGTCCTCCTCGTCCTTCCTCCTCGCTCGCTCCTGCCCTCCTCCTCCCCCACCCCTCGCCGCCGCGTGCAGGGCCGGGCGGGGCGGGCTGGAGCTCCCACGCGCTCGGCTCCCGTTTTAAGGTGCGGAGGCGGCTGCTGGGACTTCGCGGCCATCCAATCAGAGGGGACTTGGTGACCGCCTGGCTCCACCGGCGGCGCCTACCGTCGGCCGGGGCGGGGACCGCTGGATGCAGGGAGCTGGAGGTCTGCGTGGAGATGGGCTGGCGGCGGCTTTACCTGCATCTCCGCGTCTCCGGCCGATGCCTGCCTCCCCGGGGGCTGCCGCCGCGCGACGCCGCGTCTGACGCGGGCACCTGCCTCAGCCCGTCTTGTCCCCGGTTCTTCTGGCAAGAGCCGGCTCCGGCGTCGCGCAGGGGTCGGAGCGGGGAGCGCGCAGCACAGCCCCGGACACCTCCCCCCCCCCCCCCCCCCGCCGGAGCAGGTGCGGAGCCCTGGCCTGGGGCCTCCTCCGGGGTCTTGGGCGTGCAGCCCGGGTAGGTGCCCCACGGAGCCCACGTACAGCCTCAGAACCGAGTTTGCGCACCGCTCACTCCGGCTGCCCGCCCTGTGGCGCCATCGGGAAGTCCCTGGGCCTGTGGTCCCCGCGCACTTTCCCCGGATGAGTGACTCCCTTTCCACACTCCCCCAAGTCATAGTGGCTTAAAGCAGGGATTGGACTTTGAGGACAAAACTTGCTTAGGATCAACGTCTGGTTTCAATTTTCTGGTAATTCAGGTGTGAGGGTTTCTCACGCTTGTCCAGGGGCAGAGAGGTCTTCCCATTTGTCCTTGTCAGGGTGTGACCTCCGTGGTGGAGTTGGGGAGGGTGGCCAGTGAGACACTGGGGGGGGGGGGGGGGGGAGTCGTAATTCTGGCCCGTGTCTCAGCCAACACTCCCCGCCCCGGGGACACTAAGGTGGCATCCCCAGGTGGGCGCCGGACCCGATCTTTGCCTGGGGGCCCGGGGTGGGGGGGGGGTGCTGCGACGTATGAGGTCCTATTCTGCAATTCTCCCAGAGCCTGCAGGGGGGTGGGGGCTGTGCTGGTCACTGGGCTCAGCTTCCTCCGTGTGAGGGGCGGGCCGAGCTGGGAGCCCCCACCAGGAAAAGTTCTGGAGGCTGAGGGGAGGCTCTGGGGACTAGTGCCAGAGCTCTCGGAAGGTCTGGAGTTTCTAACACAGGTTGGAAAAGCCCAGAACGGCTCAGACGGGGCAGGGGAAGGAGCTGAGGGCGCCACGGTTCCTTCCTCAAACCCTGGGTCCCTGTTTGCAGAGTATGCTGAGGGAATGATATCCGCGCATGGCCAGCGCACCACCACCAGCTAACTTTCCTCCGCGTTCTTGGACGGAAAACCACCCAGGCGTTGCGTGCACACTGGCTTCTGGGGCTTTCCCTGGAGTCTCCGGGCTGCTGCTGCCTCTCGGATCCGGCCCCGGTGGGTGGAGGTCCTGCAGGCCTCAGCACCCAGCTTTTTGGTTCTTCCAGTGAGGGGTGGAGGCCAGGACCCCAGACTTTCTCCGGGTGGGAAGCTGCCTGGAGGCCCGGGAGCTGGTGGGAAGGCTTGCTTCTGGCTCAGCCCAGAGACGAGTGTCACCCTGGCCTCCAGCACGAGACCTTGGCAAAGTGGCTTAGTGTCTCTGCTCTCCAGGTTCCTTCAAGGAGAGAGTAACAGAAATGGTGCGTGTGGTGTTGAGTCCTCAGGGAGGTGAGTAGGTGCCGTGGAGTGAATGGCTAAGAGCCATTTGCTGTCTGGAAGGTTCTGGAAATCCAGCAGTGACTGGGATCCTGGCTCTCAAGGGCTTCTATGCTCTGTGCTGGTGTTTGAGGGCAGGAACCTAGGGGTAGGCCATCGTGGAAAACCTCAGGGCGTCCTTGCTCCGGGCCCCGCATGGAAATGAGTGGAGAGGAGCTACACACAGGCTGAGGCACCTGCCTGTGCTGGGGCCTCGTGGTTGCCCTCGCTGTGCGTTCAGGAGGGCGGGTCTCCCCCACAGCGTCTCCGGGCCCAGAGAGAAGGTGGGCCCTGTCTTTGGCAAGGACGAGAAGGGTCAGGGTGAGGCCTTTCTGAGAGGGGCCTGGGCTGAGGTCAGTCACAGGCCAGCTCTGAGGACAGCCTTGTGTGGACAGGAAGCCATGGTGTTCAGGCCGTGGTCTGAAGGGTGAGTGGCTGTTAATTCGACCAGAGGGCTGGGGGTGGGGGCATCCGGGCTGTCAGAAGGAGTGTGGCATGTTGGAGGACAGCAGCAGCCATTGTGCTCAGGGAAGCGTTCTCTACAGGCCACTGTGCTCTGGGGGCTGGGGACACTTCCTCCTGGAGGTCCCTCCAGGCCTGGCAGAGCTGCAGGGGAGAGGGGGTGACAGGGGACACAGAGAGGTGGGCCAAGTCCACAGGGGCCCTGAGGAAAAGTGCATCAGACGAAGTCCTGCCTCTGGGGCTCAGGACCGACTGGAGGTGCTGGGGTTGAGGGGACGGTATGCTACGGACCCGGTGGGGGCATTTGAATCACCGAGGGGTGTGTCAGCAGAATGCCGTGGTGACCGACATAGTAACTGTGCAGGTACGGTGAGGTTGGCTTTCCAGTCATGGCCTGGATCTCTCTCTCTCTCTTTCTCTCTCTCTCTCTCTCTCTCGATATACAGACACATAGAGATAGAGGTAGAGACAGACAGGCAATGGAATATTATTCAGCCACCAAGAAGAATGGAATCTTGCCATTTGCCACGACGTGGATGGATCTGGAAATACACTTGGGCAAATTAAGTAAAAAACAAAGACCCTATGATTTTACTCACATGCGGAATCTAAGAAACAAACAAGAGGAGGGAAAAGAAAGAGCGAGAGACAAGCCCAGAAACAGACTCCTCAGTGCCGAGAACACCCACAGCCACCAGAGGGGGGGGCGGGGGGCGGGGTTTAAGGGGAGCACTTGGGATTGTGATGAGCACCGCGTGATTAAAATAACTTAAAAAAATGGAAATAAAAGATTTAACCTTAAAAAAAAAAAAAAAGGCCTGGAGCACAGTCCCAGCCACGGCTGCAGGTCGGCGTCACCCGGGAGGTTAGGTTAAAGCTGGCGTCCGCGTCGCAGCCGGGGACGGGCACCCTGGTCTGTGGTGGGCATGGAAGTTGGGATGTCTAAACCTCAGGCCACGGCCATTTTCTAAATGGCCCCGTAACCAAACACCTTCAACGGCTCGGAGGAGGACTGGAGGCAGGGATGGGCCCACATCTGGAGCCCAGGACCCTAAAACAGCCTTCGTGGGGGGCCCACCCCCCACAGACGGAAAAGCAGCTTCAAATCCCGGCCAGGCGCCCGGAGAGGCACCGTTTTTTGGTCAGACGCCGCCACCTGCTGGCCGCCCAGGAGATTGCGCCCCACCCGCTGGGCTCCGGGGCTCCTCGGAGTTCAGGGCCAGGTGGATGCCTGCTCTCCCGCCCTCTGGGCACCCGCCCTCTGGGCACAGGAGGCTGCTTCCCAGGTTCCTGTTGTCTGTCATGCTGGGCACTGGGTTCACGGTCCCGGGGTTTGGTGGCTCGAGGCTGGCCCTGGTGTACACAGCCTGATGAAGCAGATCTGTCCCGCGGCCCAGGTCTCCCCAGCTCCGGGCCCTTCACCCTTGCAGGCAGGGGCAGCATGGGGTGAGGTAGGGCTGCACGGACTCCACCGCTTACGGGTAGCTCCGCAGCCTCCCTGGGCCCGTCTCCGCATCAGTAAAGTGGGACTGTGTTTGCAACTGAAGGCTGTTCTGAACAGCGGTTCCTCCGCCCTCCGGGTAGCCACTCTGGGCCACGCAGGCACGGTCCCTGCATGCGGCCGGCCCTTCTGCCGCAGCCAGGCGGGGACAGTCGGATGCCACAGCCCCCAGTGGATGACGCCGGCTGCCCCTGCATCTGCACTTGTTGGGTCTTGGGGAAGGGGGGCCGGTGGGGCAGGTGGGGGCCCGCGTGGAACACAGTCACCTGGGGGGCCAGGCAGGCAGGCTGGGGCCCCCAGAGCTCGCTGCTGCGTGGCCTCGGGCAAGCCACACTTCCTCATCTGCAAATGGAGGGGCGTCGAGACAGGACAAGGAGAGGCCGTGGACACACCGCGTGGACCTTCTGGGGGATTCCCAGCCTCAGGGGCGCAAGAATCCACCTGTCAGTGTTGGGAATGAGCCCTGCGCGGGAGGGTTCCCGTCTCCTAGCGCAGAGCATCCTTCTGATTCTTACACCACCCGTGACGTTTCAACCGTTTCTTGTCAAACACCACCAACGAACAGGAGGCCGCGGTGGCCGGTGTGGGGACGTGGGGCGTTCACTCACAGACGTTCTCTGAAAGGTGCCTAACAAGCATTTATTCCAAACCTCTGAATGCTTTTATTGATTTTCTTGCACATCTCTGCACCCGCTTTCCGGTTGTGCTTCGTTTCTGTGATATCGCTCTAGTGCGGGAGGCCAAACGAGGTCGCAACTCTTTGCGGTTTTGCGTGGATGGTTCCCCGGGGACAAGGTCCCTAGGGGCAGCCAGGACCACCTCCGGCTCGCCCAGCAGGGAGGAGGCCGGGTGGTTCCTCTGGGATTTCAGGCGGGACTCTGCCCCCCACCCCCGTTGTCTTTCCGGGTCTCTGGTGATGGAGGAGAGTGCTGCTTAGCTCATTTTAGGGTGACACATGTCTCTGTGTACCCCTTACCAAGTGCCTCTAGGCAATGCTTAGTGCACGCCCTCAAAGCCCCCAGAGTCTGTGCCACAGTGCCCAGGGTGGTGGTCGGCATCTGACCCACCTCTGCCCTGTGTCACCACACTCTTCTTGGGGCAAAGGTGGACGGACTGGTCCTGGTCTGCTTACAAGAAGCTGTTTTTTAAAAAATGTTTGTTTATTTAGAGAGCAAGAGCGAGAGGGGAAGGGGCAGAGAGGGAGGGAGAGAGAGAGAATTCCAAGCGGGCTCTGCACTGCCAGTGCTCGATCCCATGGGGATCCCATCGGGCTCGGTCCCATGAACTGTGAGGTCATGACCTGGGCCGAAATCGAGAGTGGGACCCTCAACCGACTGAGCCACCCAGGCTCCCCCAAGAAGCTGCTTTTGGTCTAGGTGTTGTTAGAAGCTTCGCAGAACTACAACCTTTCACATTTTTACGGCACTGGGCGATTTTCAAAGGATTCCCCCCTCTCCCCTACGAGCAGGCACTGAGCCAGGCCCGTCCAGGCGGATGAGAGAGGCTTCACTGAGATGTAATTCACATACGACACAGATCACCCATTGAAAGCGCACATTTCAGAGGTTCTCAGTATGTCCACGGTGTTATGCATCCCTCACCACCTCACAATCTATTTTAAGACACTTTTATCACACCAAAACAGACACCCCGTATTCACCCACCCGCTCTCCATTCCTCCCCTCCCCCAGCCCCTGGCAACCACCCGTCTCCTTTCTGTCTGTGTCTGTGCCTCTTCTGGACATTCCGTGTGACTGCGATCATGCCTCGTGGGCTTCGCTCACTGAGCATGCTACTTTCAGGCTCCGCCACGCCGTACGAGAGGAGGTTTTAATGTGATGTGGCCTCGTGATGAGGCACATATAAGACAGCTCCCGGCCGCCTCCCGAACGTTGCTCACGACTCCCAAATCCTGTCCCACCAGCTGGACCTTCGGATCCCCCGCAGAGGGGGCACCTGCTGGGTATTCGGGAAGGATGCCGTGGAGACAGGTGCAGCATGCATCAGCACGAATTTATCTCCTCAAACTGTCTCCTTGGTTCGTGGCCCAGCCGCTGACCTAGAGCAATACACAGAGAACAAATCGGTGTACCGGCTCGGGCAGGGTTTCCGTGCAGGCTCACCCTCGCCGCTCTGCTCCCTCTTCTCCATCACCAGGTTCCTGGCTGGTCCGATCTCTTTCCACCCACAACGCCCAGCAGCTGTCACTCACCTGCGGCAGAGTCCCTGCCACTTGGGGGTGCCCTAGGCTGTTCCCACCTGCGCAACCCCGTGCTGAGCCCCACCCCACGGTGCCCCCAGCACTGGTGCCAGTGATGTGTGATGTGGGGTGTTCCTGGTTCCAGAGCCTTGGCTTTAGACATCTGCCCGCTTGGAATGCCCCTGCCCATCCCATCGGGCTGAATGTACCTCCTCCTCCAGGAAGCCTTCCTGACATCCTCCCCCCAGCCCCCAGATGGACAAGGTGTCCATCTTTCGTGCTTCATTAGGAGCGGTGAGCTTCGCCAAGAGACTCTGGACAATCAAGGCTCGGCATTTCCCTCTGAGAACACAGTCTGCACCCCTGACATTTAGATATGGAGCCTTTACATTTCTTCGAAGTGGGGCACCCGGGTGGCTCAGTCAGTTAAGCGTCTGACTTCAGCTCAGGTCATGATCTCGTGGTCTGCGGGTTTGAGCCCCGCGTTGGGCTCTGTGCTGACAGCTCGGAGCCTGGAGCCCTGCTTCGGATTCTGTGTCTCCCTCTCCTCTGCCCCTTCCCTGCTCATGCTCTGTCTTTCAAAAATAAACGTTAACAAAATAGTTAAATTTCTTTGAAGCAATACCAGATTTCTTCATAGGAAAGCAGCTTTAAAGTTTGTAACTACTACTTAGATATATGAATACCTTTTTGGTTTTCCTTTCTTGTCGATTTCTAATTTTATTCCATTATAGTCATTGAACATAGCTCATGCATATGATGGGAGTTTTATTGGACACAGTTGAAATCATATGTATGTATGTATATATATATATATATATATAGTCTATATTTACCTAAATTCAGTCGAGTGTATGTATCGTGCTGTTCAAGCCCTCCATATTCTTACCTTTCATCTATTGACAGCTGCTGAGATGTGACAGTCTCTCACTGTGTAACTGGACTGTATCACGGAGAGCGGACAACCATCCATAAAGCCTTTCTGCTGGGCACATCAAGACTGCTTTGAAAAATTTGTTCCCTAAAGATGTTAACAAGATCCCTTAGTGTCCTTTTTGAAGCTTGCTTTAGGCTCAGCATATGGTCAATTAAAAAAAAAGTTAGTACACTTTCTTTAAAGACCAGTTTTAAAGTTCATATGAAAACTGATGAGAAAGTATAGTGTCCACTTAACCCTTCCCCTCCCCCACTCCTCTGTTATTGACTTTGCAGGACGAGCTGCAGGTGTCACGGCTGATGAACCAATGCTGATACATATGACACACCAGAGTCCGTAGCTTACATGAGCCTCCGTGTGCTGTGGGTGCCGATGCTTTGGGCAGATGTGTAGTGACGGGTATGCGTCACACAGAACAGTTACAATGCCTTAGAAATCCCTGCCCTTGCGCCCCCCGTTTGTCCCTCCCTCCTTCTCCCTAAATTGCCATGACATCTCATATGGTTAATTTTTGTCATTTTTTTTTGAAAGCATGTTGTTGGGTGTAATGTTTTATGTAAGTTAATTTGGCCAAATTCGCTGTATCATTAAAAATGTCTACATGGTTACAGACATCTCTATTTCTTCTGTTAGTTGTTGGCAATTATGAATGAAGTTGCTATAAACATCCATGTGCTTATAAGGTAGCACAGAAATACAAAGGGTCCTGAGACCGCTGTGAACAATTGTATGCCAACAAGTTGGACAGCCCGAAGAAATGGGCAAATTCCTGGAAACATACAACCCAGCACGCCTGAGTCATGAAGGGACAGAACGTCTGAGCAGACTAATCACTAGTAAGGAGATTGAGTCCATAATTAAGAACCTCCCGATGAAGAGAAGCCCGGGGCCAGATGGCTTCACAGGTAGATTCTATCAGACATTTAAAGAAGAATTAACCCCGATCCCTCTCAAAATCTTCCAAAAAATTGAACAGGAGGGAACAGTTCCAAAACCATGTTTTGAGTCCAGCATTACCCTGATTCCAAAACCAAGTAAGACACTACAGGAAAAGAAAATCATAGGCCAATATCGCTGATAGAAAAAGAAGCAAGAGGCATTCAGATCGGAAAGGAAGAAATAAACTTGCCTCTTTGTGAAAATGACATGGTTTTTTTTTTTTTTTAATTTTTTTTTTCCCAACGTTTTTATTTATTTTTTTGGGACAGAGAGAGACAGAGCATGAACGGGGGAGGGGCAGAGAGAGAGGGAGACACAGAATCGGAAACAGGCTCCAGGCTCCGAGCCATCAGCCCAGAGCCTGACGCGGGGCTCGAACTCCCGGACCGCGAGATCATGACCTGGCTGAAGTCGGACGCTTAACAGACTGCGCCACCCAGGCGCCCCGACATGGTTTTACATATAGAGATCTTCCTGGACTTAGGACGGGTCACATCCTGACAAACACATCGTAAGTTGAAACTGTCACAAGTAGGAAATGCATTTCACACACTTCACCTACCAGACATCACACCTTAGCCTCGCTGACCTTAAACGTGCTCAGAACACTGACATGAGCCTACAGTTGGGCAGTGTCCTCTGACACAAAGCCTGTTTTATGGTAAAGTGTTGAATATCTGATTTATTGAATGCCGTATAGAAAGAGGAAATAGGATGTCGACTGGATGCAGAATTGTTGTGAGTGGATCTGCTGTTGACCTTCCTGAGCGCGTGGCTGCTGGGAGCCATCCCCACCCAGCCTCACAAGGCAGGATCCGACCGCATGATTTTAGCTGGGGGAGAGAGCAAATGTCAAAGTACGATTTCTACTGAATGTGTATTGCTTTCCCACCTTTGTAAAGTCAAATAATCACAAGTAGGGGATTGTCTGTATAGAAACCCCTCAAGACTCCACTAAACAACTGTCATAACTAATAAAAGAATTCAGGAAAGTTGCAGGATACACAATTAATACACAAAAATCAGTTGAGTTTCTACATGCTAACCACAAACCATCAGAAAGAGGAATTAAGAAAATAATCCCATTTACAATTGCATCAAAAAGAATAAAATACCCAGGAATAAATTTAACCATGGAGGTGACAGACCTGTTCTCTGAAAACTGTGACATTGTTGACAGATGTTGAAGACGACCCAAATAAATGGAGAGACATTCTGTGCCCATGGGTTGAATTAATATTGTTAAAATGTCTATACTGTCTAAGGCCATCTATAGATTCAATGCAATCCTTATCAAGATTCCAATGGCATTTTTTTTTGCATTTTTTTTTTTTTTTACGAAATAGAAAAATAAAATCCTAAAATCTGTATGGAACCACAAAATACCCTGAGTAGCCAAGGCAGTATTGAGAAAGAGGACCAAAGCTGAAGGCATCATGCTTCCTTCTTTAAAACCATGGTAGAAAGCTGTAGTAATCAAAACAGTGTGGCTTTTGCATAAAAACAGACACACGGACCAGTGGAACAGAACAGAGATCCCAGAAATAAACTTACACATATATGGCCAATTAATTTATGACAAAAGAGCCAAGAATATTCAATGAGGAAAGGACATTCTCTTCAACAGATGGTGTTGAGAAATCTAGGCAACCTCATGCAAAAGAATGAAACTGGTCCCCTATCTTAAACCATCCACAAAAATCAACTCAAAATGGATTGAACACTTGAACATAATACCTGAAGCCTTAAAACTCCTAAAAGAAAACACAGATAGTAACCTCTCTGACATTGGTCTTGGTGATGATTTTTTTTTTTTTTTTTGATTTGACACAAAAACAAAGACAAAAACAAACTACTGGGACCACATCAAACCAAAAAGCTTCTGCTCAGCAAAGGAAACTATCAACAAAATGAAAAGATATCCTACAGAATGGGAGAAAATATTTGCAAATCATATATGTGATAAGGGGGGGTCATATCCAAACTATGTAAAGAACTCATACAGCTCAGTAGCAAAAAACGCAAACTGATTTAAAAAGTGGGCAGAGCCTTGACCTCAGACTCTGGAGGAAATGGAAGTTGGACTGTGCTCCCCCCCGCTGCTGGCAGACCATTCGCTCTGGGGCCTGAGGATGGTGAGGGGTCCGGTGTCCCATCCCTGGCTTTGATCAGTCACACTCATGCTGACTGGAGTTGGCAGGGAAGGCAGCAGGGGAGGGCTGTGAGCACCCAGTGACAGGGCTGGCATGGGAGTCCTGGAGGCAGAACTGGAGGCAGAGCTGGAGAGGCTGGAAGCAAGATCAGAGGCTGGTGGATCCCAGGCTTCCCTTGGCAGAGGTGGCTCTGTAATGCCGATGTGGGACAGTGTGGAAATGCCACCTAGGGCCCCCGGGCACCTTCCTGTCTTCACCAGGGGGCACTAGGAGGAGGTGTGCTGAGATTTCCCCCAATTTCTTGCCTTTTCCTCAGGGAGGGGTGTGTTCTGGACCACCTGTGAGGGTTGTGGGGGGGGTCCGGACCAGCTCCTCTGGTCCTGGGGCAGACACTGCTCTTGGAAGCACGTGGCCGTGCAGACAGACCTCGTTCCTTCCTTCCGCTGCTTAAGTGGGTGCTTGGAGACACCCCTTTCTTTGCCCGCTGCTGCCACTCCCCACCCGGTCCAGGCCGTTGGCCTCAGCATTCACTGAGTTGAGGCGTCCACAGCTACCCGCCCCCCGCCCCGGACGTGGGTCTCCAGCCGTGCAGCAGACGGGGCTGCATCTGTTCTTTTGGTGGTGGTGGGGTGCTTCTGCCTCTTCTCCCTCACTGCCTCTGGCCCCTGGACACATTGTCCTCAGGAGAGAGTTTCCAGAGAGGATGTGCCTAACACCTGCCCGCAAGGAGGCCCTGGGGTATCGGTGGCCCTTCTTGGACCTCCTGACCCTGCCCAGCCCACGGCATGTGGAACAGACAGCTGTCCTGCTGAGCCCAACTCCCGACACGCGGGATCACGAGTGATAAAAGCTGGCCGTCACGCAGGAGTAGTACCTGAGACAGCCTCCCTGCATCCCGCTGCTGCACGGGCTCCCCACGTTTCTTCCTCCTCAGGTGACAAGGGAGATCCCGGTGAAGCATGTCAGGTGTGTCCCTGCCGAGGTCCCCTCATCCACAGTAAGACTGTGGCCCACCTGGCCCTTTGCAGGGGCCCCTGGCTGCCGCCCAGAGCTCGGGAGAACAGTGGCCTCATCGCACCCGGCCCACTCCCACCTTGGCCCAGGTGGTCCCTCAGCCCCCGACATCTGCAGGCAGAACTTTCCCTGCAAGGCCCATGCCACTCCCCTCTGTCCCCTGCACCCCTCTCGGGGGGCCTGCCTGAGTCCTGCTCCAACTTCTGTCCTCTGTGTCCCCTGCCCACTCCTCCCCCATTAACCCCATTAGGTCCTGGCTCACCTGCTGCCCCCTCGCCTGTGCTCTCTGCGGGCACTTGGAGGGCAGGCAGTGACTGCCCAGCACTTGCTCAGGTCGCCTGAGGTCACCGTGCCCTGGGCCCCTGCCCCGCACTCTGCAGGTGCGGGCATCAGTGGGGCTCCGCGTGGGTGTGGCTCAGCGCCCCGCAGCACCTCCTGACGGGGTGAGGGGGTGGCCCATTAGGGTCAGTTCTCCTTCTGGCCTCCAGGGGGCAGCAAGCCCCTGGGTCCAGCCGCTTCCAAGGCAGGTCTGGGGGCTGCGGAGTCATGGAGTCCAAGCGTGTCCTTGGTTGCTCTTGGGCCCGACCTCTGGCCCTGGGCCCTCTGGGGTAATCAGGACACAGCCCCGGTCCCCTCACCCTGCCCCCCGCAGCCCTGCATCAGGTGGAGTCCAGCGGGGATGGGGGGAGCTGCAGGCACCAGCGGCCGTTCTGGGCCCGGGAGGGGGCCCCGCAGACAGGGAAGGGCTGCAGGGAGGCGCAGGGGCGTCTGTGCGATGGCTGAGGGGTTCCAGTCTGGTGCCCGAGGATGGTGGGTTCTGGCTGCAGGGAGGATCTGGGCCCAGGAGACTGAGCATGACCCCAGAGGGAGGAGGAGCAGGCCTCGGCGGGCGGCGGCTGGGGACCTGAGGCCAGGCTCCTGGCGGCTGATGCGGGACCCGCAACTCTCTCCTCACCTGGGCAAGGCCCGGCCACGGCACCTGCCTCCCAGGTTCTGTGCGCTTTAGGCAAGTGTGTGGATGGGGCCCATGTGTGCAGACGGCGTCCACGTGTGCAGACAGGGCCCATGTGTGCAGACGGGGTCTGCGTGTGTGGGGACAGGACCCGTGTGCACCATGCGATTCACACACTTCAGTGGGTCACCTTATTGGGACGATGGCAGTGTGGACGCCGGTGCCCTGCCCAGCCGTCCAGGAAGGCCTCCCTCACTCTTCCCCATCTGTAAAATGGGGTGGCAAGGCTGATGGTCACCGGCAGGCACGATGGCTTGTTGGCCTCCCACTCAGGTGTCCCCTCTCCCTGCTCCCTCAACCCACGGCACCTTGGACCTCATTCTGAGCCCCGTCACTATGGCACTGGGTCAGATGGTTGTGGCCATTTCACACCCTGGCTGCACACGGGGCCATGAGAGCGCCCACCCCCAGGGCAGCAGGCGGGAGCCCGTCCCCCACTGGTGCCCTCACGGCCAGTAAGACACAACCCCGGGTCACCGGCCGATCTGGGCGATGGGCCTTGTCCCGGCCCAGTGTTCGCCAACACCTGCCGCTGTGTTTGCGTGAAGCCACCTGTGTGGACCCCCACCGGAGGCCCGTGGCCCCATCTGGACCGTGGCTGGTCGGCCAGGGTGCGAGTGACATCTGCCTGGCTGTGTCCCATGAGCCGCATTGCCTCTGGCCTGTGGAGTTCGGCTGGTGTCCCTTTGTCATCGCCGGTGAGTGGATGTCCTCCCTGGTACGCACATGGATCCGTTAGCCTTTCTGTCCGGACGGGGTGTCCTTGCCTCCACCGACGGCTCTCTCCTTGTCTTCAAGGAGACACGCGTTTTCCGGACACGTGTCTTCACGAAACGTCTCCTTTCCTCTTTTCCTGTATCGCCGTGGACTGGGTTTGAGAAGTGTTTCCATCTTTTTCTCTCCTGTTGGCTCCGAGTTTCGCACGTTAGCGGTGGCTGTCTGGGGTCAGCGTGGGTCCTGCTAACCCAGCGCCCACCCTGCACGCCCGGCAGCCGTGGACTCGCGCCCCTGCCTCGTGCCGCTGTCGCACGGCCCACGCTGTGTGGGCGGAGCCCAAGGCACATCATTAATAAGTCGGCTTTCAACGCTCGATTACCTTCCGAAAATCAAAAATAAAACAGTATGTTACCTATACCCACGTGCTCTCCGTGTCTGGCCCACCTTGTTCGTCTGCGTAGACCGGCCCGGCGTCATTCGCTGTGCCTGAAGATCTTTGATGACTTTTTCCTGAGAGCCTGCGGGTGACAAATCCTCTGACTTTCTTTGTTTGTTTAAAAATGTTTTATCTGTGAAGATATTTTTGTGCCACGTCGGGTTTTAGCTGGACAGATTTTCTTTCTCTGTGGATACTTTAAAGCTGTCTCCTCGTCGTGTTTGGCCCGTACAGTGTCACCCAGCGGTCCGCCGTAGCTCCGATCCCCGTCCCGCTGTGTGTGATTCGTCTGTTTTCCTGGACTGCTGGAGGTTTTCCTTTATTGCCGGTTTTCGGCAGTTGTATTGGGATCGCCGCACCAGGCTTTTCGTGGGGGTTTATTCCGCTGGAAGTTGTTGGTCTCTTTCAGTCTCTGGATTTTCAGCAGGTTTGGAAAACTTGACCGTTATTTTTTAGGGCGTATTTCCTGTCCCTCCACCCCCTTACCGGTGGCCTGCGTGCCACTGATACTCTTGTTTCAGTCTATTTTGTCCCCTCTGGGCTTCCTTGCGGGTAGTTTTTATTGCCGTGTCCTCACGTTCACGTTTTTCCTTTTGTGACGTGAGATTTGCTCTTCATCTTGTCCCTTGTGTTTGTCACTTGAGAGGCTGCGTTTTTCACATGTGGGATGAGAAGACGTGGGGGTCACGTTCCCACCACCCGATGCTCTGAGGACACGAGGCCCGAGCATCCCTCTGCCGTCCCTCTGTCGTTCTGGGCCTGCTCCTGCCGGCCCATTTTCCTCCCGCTGCGGGTGACACTTACCCCTTCTTCCTGTCCCTGGCAACCTTGCTGGGACGCTGGCCTTGGGGACCCTGTGCCGTTGGGTGCGGGTTTTGTCCTAGTGCTTCGGGGAGGTCTCTGTGTTGTGCAGCTAGGTCAGCAGGGGCCAGGCCGACCCTTTCCGGGCGGGCTTTTCTGTTGACGGGCGCCCTGGAGCACTGTGTGCGGCTCACGTACCCTCAGAGAGTCCCTCTGGGGCCCCGCCCGGTGCCCCTTGCTGGGACGCACGTTGCCCCGGCCCCGCGTGAGTCCTGCCACTGCCCTCATCTTGGGGCATCGCGCCCTGCGCGTGCAGACCCTCATCTGCGCCAAGCTCGGCGCCCTCTGCAGATCTCTGGGGCTCCCTCCGGATGGCGCTCGGGGCCTCGGCCCTGGGCTGCCCGCTGCCTTGGCCTCCCTGATTCTGGCCTCTATCTCCTCTGCTCAGAGAGGCCTCTGGGCCCGTGGGCCTTCCTGAGCCGCAGCCTGGGCGCTGTCCCCCGCCGGCGAGCTGGTAGCCAAGGGCTCTGAGACGGACTTCTGTCCCTCAAAGGGCACAGTCCCGCAGGGTCGGAGGTCCTCACAGGTCCTTCTGCCACGTATGCTCCCGCTGGCCTGCCACCAGGGAGCTCGGCCTCTGAGTCTGTCGCTGTTGCTGAACAAGGGAGGCGCCAGCTCCGACAGCTGCGCCAGGAACTCGGTGACCTCATTCCCCTCCCCCAGAGGGTCGGCTTGCCCAGGGTCACATGGCCCTGGGACAGAGTCAGGGATGCGCTGCATCTGTCCGGACGCAGACGGGATAAAGTCCAGCCCCAGGCTTGGGACCTGGGACCTGGGGTCCAGAGTCCCGGGCGGGGGGAGCTGCACTCTCTCACCTGGGGGCCCCGAGGGCACCTGGCTCTCCCCCCACCCCGCACCCCTGTGCAGAGTCCCTCTCCGGGTGGGCGTGGCTGCAGCTCTCTAGCTCTCTGTCAGAGCCTCCGGCAGCTGTGGGCAGGAGGAGGGGGCCCCACTGCACACGAGGCCTGTGGAGACATGAGGACTTGGGGGCCCTCTGAAGGCCCGTGGAGGAGAGGGGCCGGTCACCCCTCAGCCGCCCCGTCTGTATCCCGCAGGTGGCCCAGAAGACTGGCCTGGACCTGCCCCGAGCCCACGAGACTGCCCCGGCCACGGAGTCCTGGGTGGCCCGCGTGTCCAAGAAGGCGTGAACGCCTCCAGCGGGCGGGGACCCTTGAGACACGCTGAGAGCAGACTGAACGTGTCTGTTACTGATTCTTATTCCCGTGGCTCCCACGTTATTGCACAAATGATTTTGTACTTGGTTGAGATTAAACATCAGCGCGTGGGAATTAAAAAGAGGTGTTCCGGCCAGCAACTGCTTACGGCACAATCGGAAAGCAAGTGAATGATGTGCCAGGGGATCGGGAGGGGCGGTCCTGGGCGGCGTGCGGGGCCCTGTATGGCCCAGCCTGCTGGCTCGGTGAGCGCGTTCGCTGGTTATGGCGGTGAGATTGATTGATGGCGGCGGGGCGGGGCGGGGGGGGGGGCTCCAGTCCTCCCAGACCCACCGGCACGAGGAACAGCCTCTGGCCTTGCCCACAGCCCCTCCTCCATTTCTGTGGGGTGGGGAGGGGCTCCGAGCTGCAGAGGGAGAGCAGGCTGGGGTCTGGGCCCCAGAGACCCGTGTGCAGGGCAGACCCGGGGGTGGCCTCCTGGTGTCGCTCCACACCCGTCTGGAGTCTCTTTCAGCTTTGACCTTCGTCAGAGCTGGGACCCGACCACTTGCAAGGGAAGGAATCTCGACTAATGCAAACTGGTTTAAGAAGAAAAGGGACCTCTGGGTTTTCAGTTGTGTGAACGAAGGACGGCTTCAGGCACCGCTGGATCCAGCTGTCCGAGGCTGGCTTGAGGGCTCTCCCTCAGCCCTCAGCTCTGCCCTGCTCTCAGGCGGGCAGCCCCCGAGTAGCACAGGCTGCCGGCAGCTGCAGCCGAACCTCGGCCCAGCTTGGCCGCCCTGGGGGAAACCACTTCGTTTCCCTTCCGGCAGCTGCTCTCTCTCTCGGCCGGGAAACTGCGTCCCTACTCTTGGTCCTTGTGGTTTGGTTGGCTGACCCCACCGCCACCCAAGAGACGGGCCTAGAGTGACCCCCATCTAGAAGGATCATCCGCCTGTGGGTGCCCTGCAGGCCTGCCCACCCCGTCTGCCAAGTGGCCTGGGGAGGGCTGTGGAGAGTCACCCAGCTGTGCTGGTCCCAGGAGGACTTCCTGGAGGAGGTTGCACTGGGTCGCGTCCTATTCGAGCAGAGGGCTGTGGGCTTGCTGGGAGTGGAGCCACCAGCCTCCCTTCCCCGTGCTTCTCCTCCTTCCCCTTCCCCGGGTCCATCCTACCCTCAGGGACAGTGTCATCCAGACAAACGTTCTTACTGACAACCCAGGTCGGCTTCGTCCAGAGGGAAGGGGCAGCCACGACAGAGAAAATTTGGGCTGTGTGTGCCCGAACCTTCCAGCTCAGGACAGCTGGGCGCCCTGTCCTGGGAGCCGCCCAGGAGGAGATCAGGCTGCTGACCCCGGACCCCGATGGTCCAGCCCCCTGACCACCCACCCGGCTTCCAGGCCCCAAGGAGGCCAGAGCCGCTCCCCGTGGTGGCGCCACCTGGTGGGGATGGGTGGTCACAGCCGCCTCAGCGCGAGGCTCCAAGTTAGGCAGAGTGGGCGGCTTTCCGAAGCGGGTGGGAGACGAGCGTTATTTCCCACTTTCCGCGTAAGGTGAGGCTCCAGAGCGACTCGGAAAAGAGACAGCACGGCGTAGCTGGAAACGCCTCCAGGCCCTCGCGCACAAGCACTCGTGCGACCTCTCCGTCGCGGCAGAAGCAGCTCAGGGTCCGTCGCTGTGGGGTTGCTGACCCCCAGGAAAGGCCCCCCGGGCCGGCCATGGCTCTCGGGTGCCCCTGCTGCTGGGGCACGGCCAGCGCTGGCCGTGGCGTCGCCGTGGTGTCATCGGCCGGCAGAGCCCCTCCGGGTGTCCCGTGGGAAGCAACCCCCGTCAGACGCTTGGCGCAGATGCGCCCTGACGTGGAGGCGCCACACGGCTGGTCAGGGCTGCTGGCTCCGCGCTCTGGCCTGGCCTCCGCGCTGATGCGTTCGTTCGGCTGGACGCTGTGACCACAAAGCTCCAGTGGCTGCGATGTCCTCCTTCGCGGCCCCCTGCCCCTTGCTCCTCTCCGGGGCGCCCCTTCAGCCGAGATCCTCTGGGCCCACGGCCCTCGTGGCGTGTACGTGGCCTGGGCCCGCCCTCCTGCCGCCGTTTGGTTCACTCGATGAGCACGCTGTGCACACTTCATGGGGCGGGGCGGCCGGGGGCCGGACGGCTGACTCCTGCCTGTCGCCGCTCGCTACAGCCTGGAACTGTGGCTCGGACGGTGGCCACGTCACCCTGTCACACGGGGCAGGGGCCCCTGGGCCTCCGGGTGAGGGGTCTCCCCGGAGGGGGTGTGAGTCACCTGCGGTGAGTGGAGGTTGTGAGCATATGATCCTCGACTCTGTTTTCCTTCCAGAGGCCCCTCACGTTCCAGCGGTTTCTGTGCGGCCAGAGAGGAGCCACCGTGGTTCTCGCGCAGGGTTGTGGAGGGGAGGGGAGGGGCTAGGGGTCGTTTGACTCACATTCTCATGTGGGACACTGAGGACTGAGCACAATACAGAGTGGCCTTGGAGAAATTTTTATTTTTATTATTTATTTATTTAAAACAGTGTTTGACATTTATTTATTGTTGAGAGACAGAGAGACAGAGCGTGAGCAGGGGACGGGCAGAGAGAGAGGGAGACCCAGGATCTGAAGCAGGCTCCGGGCTCCCAGCTGTCAGCACAGAGCCCGACGCAGGGCTCGAACCCACGAACCGTGAGATCATGATCTGAGCTGAAGTCGGCCGCCCAACTGACTGAGCGTCCTAGGCACCCCTCGAAATTTTTATTTTTTAAGATGAATTAAAACTGGAGTAACCATTTGAAATATTCTGGCCACGAAAGCAGTCAGTGGGGAACACGTGGAGTCCCTAGGTGCCCCAGCCCCCTGTGTTCGGCACACCTCACCCCCCCAGGCACCGAGATGCTCAGCAGACCCCTCAGCTCCCGGGACCCAGAGAAGCAGCCTAACCTGTGCCGGCGGTCCTGCCCACGCTCGCCGGCCGAAGGCCATGCCACGCTGCGGACACCACACAATCTCAGCCCTCAGAACAGGACAGGGCACCTGCTTATGACGTGAAGGTACACAGACAGGAGGCCACCTGTGCATAAAGGCTCTTCCTCCTGAGCACTCCTTACGGGGACTCGGGCCTCCCCCTGCGGCTGCCAGTTCTCTGCCCTTGTCACAGGGCGCTCACAACAGAGCTCGAGGGCTCTGGAAAGAATGTTCCGGAACCCCAGGGGCCTCGAGAGTGCTGGGCAGGACTGAGGGGCCGGGGAGCAGGAAGAACCGGGCCATGGCATCGGCGCCCCCCCCCCCCCCGCCGTGGGGCCAGGAAGGGAGACCCGCGCACACGAGTGTGCGCGTGCGGCTTCGAGGGAGACCTCTGGCCGGCTTGCACCGCGTCCTCTGCCAGGCTGCCATGCTCTCAGCCCAGCCAGGGCACCAGCCGCTGAAGCCCGGCGGATTAGGGGCCGCTGGGGCCTGTGGGGCTGCAGCGTGAAGAAGCGTCTGGATCCTGGCGCCAGGTGTGGCCCAACGTGAGCTGTCAGCGCGTTTACCGTGCTCACGTGCGTGTCGCCAGCCCTCCCAGCGGGGCCAACGTGTGAGTGGCCCAGGGCTTGAACAGGGGGGATCGGTCCTCTCCCGGTCCCGGAGGCCGGAAGTCCTCGAGGAAGGTGTGCGCAGGGCCAGTTCTGTGTCTGCCGGTGGCCGCAGACGGGTCTCTGCCTCCGTATGGCAGCACGTGGCCTTCTCCGTGCGCGCTGTGTGTCCCAGGGTCCCCTTCCTACAGGACAGAGTCCAGTGAGACCTCATTTACCTGATTCCCTCTGCAGCTGTCCTACTTCCAAATGAGCTCACGTTCTGAGGTCGTGGGGGTTCGGATCTCAACAGGTGAATTTTGGGGACACAGTTCTGCTCATAAGGGGGAACCCAACTCTGATGGGGTGGACACGGGGCCCCCTGTGGCTCTGGTTCCTCCTGCTGCCCCTGCCCGGGCTCCACACGCTTCTAGGCTGCACTCACTGGGGAGACCGTCCATTTATTCATTCATCTATCCATTCATTCATGTCGGGTGCTGGGCTCCATTCGTTTGTTTATTCATTCACCCGCCATGCCCCCTCCCATTCCTTCATTCATTCATTCAATGTGGTCCATTCATTCATCCATGCACGTCACCTGCCGGTCTTCATTCATTCATTCATTCATGCCTCATGCACAGCCCCCTTCATTCATTCATCCTGCACACACCATCCCCCTTGTCCATCCTGCGCTGGCCCCTTGCTGGTTTGGGGACTGTCACAGCTGAGAACAGTGGGTGGCAGGGCCTGGTGGGCAGGGCCCAGGAAACCTGGGGTCCTGCCCCTGCAGAGTAGCTGACCCGGACCTGCCCAGTCCCCAGAGCTGCCTCTCTGGGCACTTGTGCCTTGCTGGAGGCTGGCGGGGTCTGGAAGCCACTGGCCTTCACTTCCAGGCCCACCAGAAGGTGGGGAGAGAGGCCAGCCTTTATCTCCTCCCCACAGAGGCAGGAGCAGCTCAGAACTTGCTGGGCCCAGTAGAAAATGAAAATGCAGGGCCCTTTGTTCAAAGATTATGAAGAGTTTCCTGACCGTGACTGCAGAGCATTAAACCATCCAAACTTGGAGCACCCGGTGACTGAGTGTGGATCGATGGCCCGGGCCTCCTGCCCGTGAGGCCAATGGGGGGCGGGGGGCTCTTGCTGGAACCGGATGGTACAGGGAAGGACCCAGAGGCCTGGGGTTTGAGACCTGGTCCAAAAGCGCACTCGGGGGAGCCTGACCGGAGCTTGGTCAAGGAGGGGTCTTTGTCAGACCCCCCTCTTCAGCACCCACGCAGCGTGACCACGCAATGGCTCCATCCCGAGTGGAGCACGGGGAACCGTGAGCCCACCTGAGCCCACCTGGAGGCACCACGCCCATCGGGGAGCTCCTCACCCTCGCCCCCGCCTGCCCTGCGCATCTCGTTGTTTTGTTCAACAGTGTTATTGAACTATACTCCACGCACTGTGCAATTCAACCATTTTAAAGTGTGTAATTTGCTGGCATTTAGTACATTTAGTACATTGTGCGGCCACCACTATGTTCCAGACCTGCCATCACCCCAAAAGGAGGCCTGTCCTCATTAGCAGTCCCTCCCCAGCCCCTGGCACCCACCTACCCACTTCCCGTCTCTGGACCTGCCTGCTTTGGGCATTTCAGGTAAGAGGAGTGGTGCACACATGGGACCTTCTGAGCAGACACAACACTTTCACCTAAGACCACACACCTGAGGTCAGGCCCAGGACGGCTCTCCGAGCAGCCTGTTAATGTGGCAATTGGACCGCCGGTCCCGGAGAAGCTGGGGACACGTCACGCGTCGGGTGCCCCCTTGAGGCAGACGGTCATTTCTTTGGGGGAAGGTCGTGGTCCTGGTTTCGGGGCGTGCCGCTGTGTGTGTGTGGGTGCTCACCCCCTCCCGCTCACGAGACACGGACAAAGAGCCGGGAGAGGGGCCGGGTTCAGTCCTGGTCTGGCCGTGGAGATAGATGGAGTTAATCCAACACTGTTGAATCGGGTCACAATTAGCGAGGGCAGTGGCGGCCTGGGGGACGCGGCACGCACACCCTCTCTGGGGGGCTCTGCCTGCCAGATTGCCCTAATGTGGCATGAAATTAAAGTGGGATCTCACTCGGCAGCAGAAATCTCCATTTCCTTCTCCTTCCCGTCTCCTTGTGATGAAGTCCTGTGTGGGGAGTGCTTTGGGCAGAGCCTAGCCTCCTCCCCCTGCCCCTCCTTCCTTCCGTCCCAGGGCTCTGGAAGGCCCACAGCTCCATCCACCTGCCTGGCCCGGAGCATGGGGGTGTCGGGATGGGGCACCCCCACACTTCCTGCCCTGGGGCGCCCCCTTCTCCAAGGGCCTCGTCCACCCACCAGGCGCGGGTGTCCTGGGCTGCGGGAGTGTGGGTGGGGTCCCTGTGGCTGGGCCGGGCCCTGACAGGTGTGACTTGTGATGGTGGGGGAGAGATGATACCCGTCCGGCTCTCCCCGAACTGGTACTTCTCCACCTGCTGGGCTCGGCTCCAGGGGAGGGGGCGGGTCAGGGAGTGGCTCCTGGATTTTAAAGAAGCTCGATTCTCAGAATGAGTGGGGAGGTGGGTTCGGCAGAAGAAGCTGCCCCTACTCACGCAGACACGCTGGTCGTCTCTTGCGACGGTTCCATTGGTTTCGGGTGTGGGCTCCCACCTTCCCGCCCCGGCCTCCGCCTCTGCCCGTGCTGGTCCGAGCCCACAGATGCACCTGTTCGCACCGCCACCCGGCCCGGCCGCGCATCCCAGCGGCTGCACCCGGCTGGACAGCGGGCTGTGGATGGGCCCCCCGGACGCCGCCCCCCGTGAGCGCGTCGTGCGCAGGGCTACCCGGGGCTGGGAGGTGGGGCTCTGTTGGGGGCCCCCGGGCCTCCCACAGCAGCTCCCCGTTGTCTGGGGTCCTGCCAAAGCTGCCAGCTTGCATCGTCTCGGCTCCCTTGTTTGAGGTTATCGACTAACAATTTTCTCTTTGGTCCCACAGGGAGCTGGTCCGAGGCTGTTTGAGCACAGAGGCTCAGTGAGGAAAAATAAATATTTCATGGTCTGGACCAGTGAGGGGAGAAAATAAATAGCTACATCCTCAATTAAGTGCAGGCTTCCCACCTAAGAGTGTGTGTCCTGCCTTCCGATGTCTTGTCTTCTTCATCTTTTTAAGCGAAATAGCAAGCTGCCACGTATCCAGCAGGCTGGGAGCAGGCTGGGTGGACACAGAACCACACGGGAAGCTGGGCACCTGCCATGGGCCTGGGTTGGGGGGGCGCTGGGGGCTGCGTGGCAGGTGCCGGACTGGAGCCGTTGTCCCTCATCTGCCAGCAAGCCCCGGGGCCAGGAGGACCCAGGGACACGCATGGTCCACGGGCAGCATTCACTGCAGGCCTGGCCGCCCCGGAGCCGTGAGGCACCTGGTAACATCTAACCGTCAGGTTCAGGGGCTGGACCCAGAGCCAGCGCCCCCGGCAGGCGAGCGCCGGCCTCCCGAGTGCCAATGCAGGCTCTCCTCAGCCTGGCGGAGCTCGTGCGGTGTAACTGCTTGCTGACCGAGTCGTGTGATCCCGTTTGAGCCCTTCTGGAAGGATCAGGCACGGCCACCGCTCTCTGTGAAGTTACTAAGGCCAGCCGGCATCCACCACCCTGTCCTCCCTGTTCCCCAAAGATCAGGAGGCTCTCCTTTGAGCAGTGGTGTGCTGGCAATGTGCCCTGTGCCGGGCAGAAGCTGGGCACCCAGGGGCTGGGGCAGGTGGGGCCTGACCGCTCAGGGAGGCTGGGGGTCCCACAGGAGGTGACCCTCGATCTGAACATGAGGGGCCAGGGAGAGGTGGCAGGCCTTGAGACAAGGAGGGCTCACCCACTCCGGTGCTGGGAGCTGAGCCTGGGCCCCTCCAGCTCTGTGCTCAGCTGGGCAGGTGACAGGCCCAGGTGGCGGTGAGGGCAAGGATCACTGAGGGCCCAGGTTTGCTTCTGGGGCAGCTGGCCCAGGAGGAGAAGCCCAGGGCAGCCAGAACCACCCTCATGCACTTGACCACAAGGAGGAAACCCTAGATCTGCGTCCTCCAGGGCCTGCCCTGGTGGGGTGTGCGGGGTCCTCTGTCTCTTCTAAGGAGGGGGCCGACCCACCATCCCCTGGGGAAGGAAGGGCTGGTCCTGTGACAGCCAAGGAGGCTGAGGGCAGAAAGCAGGACGAGACGGCCCCTGCCAGACCCTCTGCTGGCTGCTGGGGCCACCTGCAAGGAGCAGGCAGGGGGCACGCTGGTGCGGAGGAGGGTCCTGGTGCGGTCGTGGTGGGGACTTTGGGGCTCACGCTGTGACCTGGGGTGGCTCTCGTGCCTGAGCAGCACTGTCCTTGTCACCCAGCACAGTGGTGCTGTGGGGGGTGAAAACACAACGTCCCATTTCCCTTGAAGCTGTCTGTTGGTGCCCCTCTGGAACGTTCAGTGTCCACAGGGCGGGGCTTTGCTGAGGAGCTTTTTTCCTCATCCTCCGTGGAAGAGCCTGGAGTCACCCTGAGGGATATGGACTTGGGAGGAGACGGGCAGGGAGAGGGCTCCGCGGGCCTGGCAGGGGTTTGGGGAGCAGAGACCTCAGTGTCTTTCTGGGGACATTTGAATTTGTAAGGCGACCCAGTGAGGCAGCAGCTACCTCACAGAAAGGAGCACTGATGCTGGGACTCTGATGCTGTGTCCGTGTGCGTGCACCTGTGTGTACTTGTGAGTGTGTGCACCTATGTGGTGTGTGTGCACACGCGCGCGTGTGTGTGTGTGTCCTCTTGTCCTGGGGGCCTCACCTTCTGCTGGCCTCTGGGTTTGGGTGTGCCCAGCCTCCAGATCCTGCCTCCTTCCCCAGTCGGGGAGTGACATCCATTTTTGGGGGGGAGCAAGGCCAGTCTCACGAGCTATAACCCGGGCAGGCATGGGGGCCACCCTCAGGGGGTCACACTGTAGCGATCTTGAAATTCTTAATAATTTTGTCTTTGAACTTGTACTTTGTAAGTAACGTTTGAGGGGCTGACACAGCAAGTGTGTGAGCAGAGGAGAAACCTCACGTGTCTGTCATTTCTGCATTGTTTCCTCCAACCACACGGAGGCTCAGGAAGCCCCTGAACACAGAATTCCAGGGACGCATGCGCGGGTCCAGCGAGATCAGAGTGAGTGCGTCCCGACAGGGAGACCAGCAGACGCCCATGTCCCTTTCAGCGAGAACTTGCGACAGATGCAGAGGGGAGGCCACGGTGCGACCCTTGCTGCTTGTTCCCACCACTTCCTGCGTCAGCCCCCATGCGCCTGAGGGTGATCGCGGAACGGGGTGAGGGGGCAGGAAACCCGGGCTCCTCTCCCGCCTCCTCCTGCACCGCCAGTGGGAGAAGGGGCCTCGGGGGGACCGTCCACGCATCAGGAAGTGAGACAAAAGCAGGGTGTGTGTGGCATTTTCTCCCAAGAACAGGGCCACGTGCAGGTGGTGCTGGGAGGTGCGTTTGTGTGGTTTTGATGTTTCTGTGTAGAGGTTAAGCTCTTACATTTGCTTCTATAGCTGCTATTGTGTAAGATGGGGACAAACAGTAAAATTCATGCTAATAATTTGGAATTTAACTTTTCTTTACTTAGAACGACATTAAATAGCAGACGAGAGACACCCTGACAAGTTGACAGGGAGGAGCAGCTTTGCTCTGAGGGCCTCTCAGGGCGGCACCCCTGCCTCGTGCGCTGGCCCACGTTTTCGTTTTGCACCGTGCACGTAACACCACATTGCAGCTCGCCTCCTGGTCCCCGGGGCTTCGTTTCCAGCCCCTCCTGAGGCTGCTTCCCACCCGCCCCTGAGACGGTCCTGGTGTCCAGGTGACTTGTTGTCGGTGCTGACAGTGTCAGGGGGTGTGGCAGGGCTCACCCTGGGGACAGCACTGACCCCCCACCCACATCACGCAGCCTCATCACCTCCCTGCCAAGCCAGCGGAATGGAGAGGGGCAGCACAGTCAGACATCATGGACTCTGGAAAGCTCTTCCTTTTTTTTTTTTTTTTTTTTAAAGTTTATTTATTTTGAGAATGAGAGAGAGTGGGGAGGGACAGACAGAGAGTCCCAAGCAGGCTCCGTGCTGTCAGCACAGAGCCCAACGGAGTGCTGGGTCCCTCCAACTGTGAGATCATGACCTGAGCCAAAATCAAGAGTTGGACGCTTAACTGGCTGAGCCACTCAGGCGCCCCAGACTCTGGAATGTTCTTTGGTCTCTTGAAAGCTGGGCCATCTTGCTGAGAATGAGGAATTCTGTTCAGGTGTATCCTCCTTCCGTCCTCTCCAAGGAACTACCTCCCAATTGGCTGCTGGCTATGCTGGGCTGGGGGGCAGGGAGGCCATGGTCTGGCTAGCAACATCAGAGGCAGGAGACTGGGGTCAGGTTGTGTCTGAGCAGTGACCTTGGGCTGGGAAAGTGGGCAGTGGTCTCAGACCTCAGGCGATAGACAGGCTGAGCCAGGCTCTCAGACTTAGGCACGTTGGGGGGAGGCTTCAGGCTCATGGGAAAGACACAGCTGGGGTTACCCCTGACCCCCACCCTGACACTTGGGACCCGGCACTGGGGAGGCTGTATCTGTGTGGACTTAACTGGGGGCCTTGACTGCTGGTCCCTGGAGCTGGCAGGGGGCTGAGGACCCCGTGAAATGGTCCTGTCTTCAGCGATCTCAGCTGCCCAGTCTCAGGCTGCAAAGAATGGCTACTTAATCAGATGCACAATCAGAAAATGTCACATTATTATTTATGACGTGTTTAATAATCACCGCACAATCATTGCAGGCAGTGGGCTGGAAAGTGCAAATGTAGTTTGTAAGTTGTACATTTGAATTTGGTCATTGGCAGGAAGAAAGGCAAAATGCTTCCATCCCCACCCGTGTGTCCCCCAGTGGGAGCAAGGAGTCTGGCCGGGAGACGGAGGTCCTGCAGCTGGGTCACTCGGGACATGCCTGGTCCCACATGTGGGCCCAGGTTGTAGACGGTTTTCCGTTCAGACCCGGAAGGCGGCAGTATGCCGTCAGGACAGATGACGTGCCCGTGTGTGAATGCGGCAAAGTCAGGTAAACTAGATGGACGTAAATCAACCTCAGAAGAGAAACCCAAACAAGGAATGTGTGGGTGAGGTTTGGGGTAAAGAGCTAGATTTTGTGTGATTCTGTCCGGCATTATTTTGAGAGTAATTTCCACACTTAGAAATGAGATGAGAGCAAAGAAATGAAGCACAGAGAAGCTGGAAAAAGACCGCCGGCCTCCAGCCCCAGAGTAAGCGCCTTCTGGGGCACATAGACACCTGTGTTCTCCAGTGGGACACGTGTGGGGTCCCTGGTCACCATGAGCAGGACACACCACACGCACACGGCTGCTCCCTGGACCCAGACCCACTGAGGCGTCAGCCCGTCCTGGGCGGGGGGACGGGAGCCTCCTCTACAAAAGCAGCCGGGATTCACGCCTGTGGAGCTGAGGAGGTTTCCCTGCCCCAGGCCGTGGCTCCCTGTGGACAAATGGAAGGTGTGATCCAGACCCCAGGGCAGGGACTGCCTACCCCTCCGGCCCCTCCTCCTCATCTGGACCTGGGAGGGGCCAGGTGGCTTCCTCCCACTGTCCACCACACTGCCCCCTGTTCATGACTGTAAGGGATTCCAAATGATAGCTCCTTCCCCAGAACCTACCTTCACAGCCTTCTGTGGTCAAAGGAGAGTGGGAGGGCCAGACACCCAGAGGAGGACGAGGACTCAGAGGGGCGGGTCAAGATGGAAACTGTGGGGCACCCCTTTCTCACCCTCTGCGCCCCAGCCCACAGCAGCCTCTCCTGAGCCGACAGACGAGCCCAGGCCTGTCCCTGAGCAGGAGCTCCTGCTGGGCCCCATGGTCTCCTGAAAGGAGGTATGCTCATCATTGCAGACAGTGTCCATTGGCCCCCAGCCCTCAGGGTGGGATTGGCTTCCTGTGGCCTCTGCCCCCGCCCCATCCCCTGTTTGGCTTTGCAGCCCTTCTGAATCTGACACTGTGGCCAGTAAACCCTGAGTCACGGGCTCTGCTCTCCTAATACTGGACCCTGATGGATACAGATATCTCCACCCATGTGGCCCCTGCCCTCACCTGCCCGCCTCCTGTTTAAGGGAACTTGTGGCTTCCTTTTGGGATGGATTAAGAGGCCTGGGTACCTCTTGGTCATGTGAATATTCCTGAAGAGGGTCTCCTCCTTTCCTGGGCTTCTCAGTTCCCCCTCTTCTCTTCCTTTGTGGATTTTCCTGGTGGGTTTTCATTTCTAAAAGCTCATGAACAGGAGAGAGAAAGGACCACATATACTGTGCAGGAAGAGGAAGGGAGGGAGGAGGGCAGGCTGTCAAAGGTTGGGGGATTACTGAGAAATGGGAAGAGGCCATGGTAGTGGCTCCTGCCAAACTCCACATGGCTAATCAGGTGACCTCTGTTGTCCTCAAGCTCTTGGTGGCTTCTGGAGCTGGCCCAGTGGGGGTGCCAGCAAGGGGCTCAGTCAGCCTAGGGTCTAGGGTAACTTCCTCATTGCACTGTGTGTGCTCTGATGGTACTGGGGTGGGGTGGGGGAGACACTTCTTTGTGTTTAGTGAACAATGGTGCTGCCTCCCCCCTCCAAAGGCAGAAGGTGGGCAGAGGGTGGGCCATGGCCGGGACCTGAGGCAGGTCCCCACTTATGAGCTGAGCCAGCCTGATGTGCCTGATGTGCTTGATGGCCAACCCAGTGCTGACTCCGTGGTTGTGGGGGCCTCCCACTTGCCGTGGGTCAAGTCCAGGGACCCTCTGGCACCAGAAATAAGGACGATTTCTCCAAATTCAGGGTCAGCTGCCATCCCCCCGGGGTGTGGGGGCGGGCGTTACAGGTCACTAGTGCCCAGAAAGAATAGAGGTTGCGCGAGGAACGCACCCTTGATCGGCTCTCAGTGCTGTCCATGGTGCTGGCTGTATGCTGTCCGTGGTGCTGACGGTTGCTCGGTAGGGCGCACCTGCCGCCACCTTACAGAGGAGGTACTGGCTCTGGTCGCCCCCATGCGGGTGGGACACGTCTCCGGTAAAGATGCACACATCCAAGCAGGGAGCCCCCGAGGGAAAGCGAATCTTAGCTGTAGAGTCTCTCCCCCAAGCCTAGCAGGTCAGCGCCGACATCTTGCAGGCACTGAGTCTATATGTTCACACACACGTCACGAAATGAAAATATCATGCTCAAAGCTGCTCTGCCTTTTCTTGCTGACATCCAGCCTGGACAGGGAATTCACCTGGAGAGAAATGAGGCCACAGATGGTGCACACGCTCTATAAATATTGCTTTTCTTGAACACTGAGGTCCTAAATGTTTCTATGTGCCACATTAACCTAGAAACTGAGCACCTCCTCAAATAGCCACAAACCCCATAACCATTGTCATGCACATCTGTGACTTGGTGCTCAGAGCTGTTGCATTTTGGAGGGACAAGAAGACGAGGAGAGGGGTGAGATTCAGATCTGAGGGGAAGGTTTCTCACATGTAAGCTGCTCTCTGATTCTGTTGAGCTCTGAGCCATTGTGGGGACCAATGCACTTACTTTGCTGTGTGGAAAATGCCAGTAACCCCGCTGCTCCCCAACAGGAGAGTCCAGCTCTGCGCTTTCCTGCAAAACATGTAGAGACTGCCAGGCCCCATCCTCACACAAGAGCCCAGGCCAATGGGTTATTCCAGGGACACTAAACCCAGAGGGGAGGGCAGCAGGTGAGAGCCAGGAATGCTGGGGACACCCCAGCAGGCTCTTTGGTGTGGCACAGGCCTTCTCTTTGGCATTTTCCATGCAGGCAATACTGACTGGGCATGTCAGGAAGAGGGAAGCTGTTAGCTACTTTGTCATCTTAAAGCTAATTATTTAATTACCCTAATTTAAAGTTTTACCCAATTTAGCATCAAAACATAAAAATCTGTGATTGCAGTGTCAGAAAGTAATAATATAATTAACTTATTTAGGGGTAACATATTAACTCAGTTGATTGCAAGGGGGTCCTGGAGAGAAACCGTGCTTGAGCTGTGCAGGCATGTGAGGGGTGCCAGGAGCCTGATGGCGGGCCGTGCCGTGCCGGCACCTTCCTCTCCAGGAGCCGAGTTTAGGACAACGTTTCTCTAAACTGTGAGTTCTTGTCAGATTCCAATTTCATTTGTAAAAGTTAGTTCTCAAACCCCATCTCGTCTCCACCCTCTGCTGAGTGAGTAGCTGTCTCTCTTCCCTTCTCCCTCCTTCCCCGTGTGCCTCCAGGGGCCCTCCTGCCAGGGAGCTGTGTGGGCAGCAGCCACGTGGGAACACCCGTGGAGCACTGTCATCAGGGAGGCTCCCGAGCCCAGGTGTCCAGGGTTCTGTCGGGGCTGGTGGTGCCAGGAGTGTAGACTATCCAGCACAGCCCAAGGCCACAGGTAAAAAACACGCCCTCATCAGGACATTCCACAGAGGTCACCTCCTGGGAGCTGGCACAGGGCCAGCCTTGGCTCTGGGTGTCACCTGGATACCATCCAGAGCTGGCAGGACTGGAGGCCTCCTCAGCAAGTGTCCTGACCCCATGGCTGCAGGAAGCTCACCCTGGCCTCTGGAGCAGCGGCTCTTCCCTGCTGACCCAGGGGTGTTTGTCCCCAGAGAAGCTTGTTGGGACTGGGCACCTGAGCTGGGCTCTGAGCAAGGGCTTATGTGTGGTGGCTCATCTGGGAGGAGGCCAGGAAGAAAGAGGCAAGAAAAAGTGGAAATTATGGTCAGTGAGGTCTTGCTGGGGCAGGGGGCCTGGTTTTGCTGGGACAAGAAACACAGAACAGCCTCTGGAATCGTCTGCCCCCGGGGTGCTTCTCTGTGGGCTCCTCAGCTTTGGCTGAGAGGCACTCCCCGCCAGAAAGGGCAGCGCCCAGAAGATGGAGGACGGGGACATGGGTGGCTGGCATTTGGGGTGAGGAAGCCAGTGCGGAGGGATAGGAAGCCTGCGGGCCAGGCCTCCTCTGGCAGCTACACTCAGGGGACAGACGTGGGCACCGGCTCCCCTGACTCCTGTCCCTAATAGGTTAGTGTGTAGAAATCACAGCCGTGCCCGCGTGCACAGGGGAACCCAGGGTCTGGCTCTTCCATGGCGGTTGTGAAACCACAGCTTTTCCTGAATGGTCACTGGTGGGACTGGAGTCCTCTGGGCTTTGGGATGCCTTTGCACATGGCGGGCCTGACCTTTGTGGGGGGGCTCCCCACCTGCCCTGGCCGGGAAGTGGGCTGACAGCCTGTGTTGTTCTCTGCACAGCCCTTCTGGCCTGGTGGCCTTTCGAAAGCCCGGGGGATCAGAGCATGGGGCCCACGTGGGCACCGGGGGTGGAAACCTCACCCCACGTTCTTGCCCGAGCACCAGGGTCTCCATGGAGGGTCTGCTCTGTGCCAGGCACAGAAATGCCAGCTGGAGGGTAGGGGTCCTTAGGGACACTCCAGGCACCTGGGCTGGAAGGAATGGGTCAGGGGTCAGGGTGCATTGGGGGCCTCATCCTCTCCAGGGCGTCCATCCAGGGCAGGGCAGAGCAGAGACTCTCTGCACCTGTACCCATGCTTCTCCCCTACCAGAAATGCCCTTGCCGATAATGCAAGTCCTCAGTGACCTTGAGCCCCCTACCGCCTCCTGCAGACGGTGCTGGGGGCTCACACAGATACCTGTTCCAGCACCCCAAATACTGCGACAGCACTTATTCGGGCCCGGGTTCCCTTTCTCTTCTTCGGGGCTCACCAGTGCTGGCAGGGCATCCGCCAGCACAGGCTCTCTCCCTGGGCCTGGACCCTGAGAGCCGGGGAGCAGGGAGGTCCGTGAGGGCGTCTCCCTGCAGGAGAGGTGGTGGCCCCTGTCCCCAGTAGGCCTTCCACTCGCGGCTGCACGGGGCGGGCTCTGGCCCCATCTGCTCTCGCGCCCGTGCTCCCTTCACATGCCACCGGTATTTTAAGTGCCTTTGGCGACCGGGGCCTAATTAATTTACAGATTCTGAAAACAGCCAGTGTTTCCGATGGGCCTCATCTCCCACGCAGCTGCAGGTTGGCCTGAGAAACAAGCATGATGGGAAGGCCAGGTGTGACCGGGAGCCACAGCAGCCAAGAGATACTCGTGTCCCTCGAGCATTGGGGAAATTAGGACATTTGGTGCCAGACTGCCTGCCTGATTAGATTTCCATCAACTCCGAGGGACCTGCTGAGGCGGCAGCCAAGCTGATGCAGCCTCAGCCGAGCTCTGAGCCCCGGCACTTTGCAAAGACACAGGACTGCGAGCGGCTGTCCCTGCGGATGCGCTCCGGGGTGCCGAGGCCCCGCCCATCTGTCTGTCCACCTGCGAGCTTTCCCCTCCCTGCCCCAGCTTGCCTGGGCTCCTTCTCCTGCATCCACCCAAGGGCAGAGGGGAGGCAGACGAGCCTTCAGGATGCGGGCAGGGTGACTCCGAGGGATACTTGCTCTCACAACTCGAGATAATAATATGCTACTTGAAAAGCTGCTCAGCTGAGGAAATTGGGTGTTATGTCTTCCAAATAAAGGCTTTAATTGCCCCAAATGGGTGACTGTGCAGAGGAGTCTGGCAGGGGAAGGCGGATCCCTGCAGGTGGTGATGGCCCCATTCGCACCGGACGCGGTGCCCTGACTGGAGCCCGCACAGCCTTGGCCCTTCTGGCTGCCCTCACCCTTGCACGCAGGCTCACAGGACAGCTCTGCTGTGCTCACAGGCGTCAGTGTCCCCAAATGGGGCCTGGCACACAGCAGGCCCACGGTAGGACGACAGGCCCGGGACAGGGGCCTCGGCAAGGGGGGCTGGGGGCTGCACCAGGGCGGTCCTTCCTGCCTCAGGGGGGCTGGGCTCTGCACCGCCATCTCAGACGGCCATTGCTACCCGAAGCATGGGGAGGCTCTCCATGAGCGTCCAGGCCAGTGCTCTATCAGCCAGAGTGATGCCGGCAGCAGGCAGCACCCCGACGTGGCGGTCCACGCTCCCCCCTCCAGGGCTTTCCCCACCCCCGGCAAGCATAGACTCATCACCCAGAAATGGCAGACTTTAAGGGTGCTTTGCTGGGCCCCCCCAAATGCAACCCCCTGCTTCTCCAGCCACGGAGTGAAGCCACACCTTCCATCCCTCCTGCCTCTGGGCCAGGTCAGGGGCATCTGGGCGTGGCGCCGCCTGTCCCCTGCACCTGCCCCATTCACTCAGAGGGTCACTTCTGGGACTGGCACCCCCTTGGACTTGACTGTCCTTGTTTTCCCTGTGTGGCTGCGGTCCTGCCCTCGTCTGCCTGCTCTGTGGCCTCCACACTCAGTGGCCACCATACCCCCGGGCGTGATGTCAAGTCCTGCAAAGCTGTATGAAAAAATGCTCTTTTAGGAATTGGTTGTGTTTGGGATTCTTTAGAGAAACCAGCCATTGAGAGGAATTCTGCAGTGGGTCCCTCTGAAACTGGGGCCTCTCCTGGCCTTCTGAAAAGAGCAAAAGAGCCAGTCTTCCTGGGGGGTGTGGCTGCCACTGGTGTCACGCGGACTTCAGGTGGCCAGAGCCTCAGGAGACAATTTCCATATTACGAGAGTCTATTTCGAGTGTGTGTTTAGAGAGATTCAACCAGCTTATCAAACCCATGATATCACAGATCTGCTCAAAGGCTAAAAGAAGTGTTTAAATCAGTTCATTCATTTAGCTAAAAAACTCCCTGTCTTGGGCTGGGTTCCCCCAGAAGTAGACCCTGCAGCAGGGGTGGGGGAGGCGTTAGGGCCCCTCTGGCCCAGAACTTCACGCTGGGAGGCCTGAAACAACAGAGGTTTATCCTGTCAGCCCTGGAGACAGAAATCCAGGTGTCACGGCATCGGTTCCTCCCGGGGCTCCAAGGGAGGGTCCGTTCCAGGCGAGTGTGCAGCCTAGGCTTGTAGACACACACCCCGACCTCCGTCTCTGTCCCCGCCTGGCCCGTTTTCTGTGCCTGTGTCTGTTTTCCTTTGTCTTGAAGGACAGGCAGCCATGGGCCTAGAGCCCGCCCGAATCCGGGATGATCTCTTGAGAGCCTTACGTTAATCGCACCTGCAAAGACTCATGTTCCAAATAAGGTCCCATTCTAGTGCTCAGGTGGGCATACTTTGTGGGCAGTACACAGCCCCCAGAGCAGGGACACGGGGAGGCTGGTGATCAGCGTCAGCGTTGTTAACGGGTTCCTGCCACGGGCAAGCGGCGTGGGAGGTGCCCAGCGAGCCGACTGGTGGGGTGATTGGGAGTCGGGGGCTGTGGGCCGGGCAGGTGGGCATGTGCGGTGGCTGGGGTTGTGGGTGGGCTGGCCGCGCTCACTCTCACAGCCCGTGATGAAGCTGTATATGACCCTCACCCGAGATGTGGGGTTGAAGTAGGGGTCTGGGGGGCTCTGACCCGTGTTGCAGGGCCCGTTTGGTTGGTCTCCTGGCGTGGTCCGGACTGCTCTCAGAGGTGAGAGCGGGTCTGCAACGGCAGCCAGCGTGAGGCTCCAGATCCCAGCCCCCGGGATGTGCCCAGTGACCCTGCGATCAGGTTTCCTCGCGGGAAACACGCCTGCCCTTTCTTTCCAGGGGACAGAACCCCCTGCCAGGACTCTGAATCTCTCTGGGCTTTTAGCCAGGACGTCCTCGGGCCCAGGCACCCTCCCTCTGCCCCACAGCTTCTGCAGGGCCTGGAGACTCCACTCTCTGATTCTGCTCGCAGGTGCTCCTGTGGGCGGGCACGGGCTCCGGGGCGCCCCCTCCGCCAGCTTGGCTCCGCTGGGCCATGGCCTTGGGCAGCTCACCAGGTGGGTCACCACAGCGGCCCCTCCCTCCGGGCGCCGCCCCCAAGCGGACCCTGCTCTGGTCTGGCAGCCTTCCCCACGTACCGCATCCCTGCGACGTGGAGGGGATCTATTTTGTTTGTAAAAAGCTGATTATCATAGATAAATGTATCTAATTAGTCTCATTTGCTGACACACAAGCCTTTAATTGCGAGTTGAATAATTAGACATATCTGCATATGCAAATGAATACAGTTATACCCTATGTCAGTCTTTAACATGATTCCTCCAGAGACAAATAATTCTATTTCAGGACAGCGTATGATATATTAATTTACATAGACAAATACCTTTATTTAGAACCAGCGACTCTCTTGTTTGTTTACATAAAGTACTAACTGGAGAGCTGGGAGCCGTCTCCCATTGAGGAAACGTCTGGGCCGCTCTTGCACACGAGGGGTCCCCACGAGCCTCTCACTCGGTGGCACCCTGAGGTCAGGGCCTCCTCAGTCCCCCTGGGCTCCAGGCTCAGCTGTCCACTGCTCGCTGGGCAATAGAGGGGCCCTGACAGCCCGTGCTGCCATCGAAGGCTGCGGCTGGCCCAGGGCATGCCGGGTGGCATCCCTCCCCGGGGCTGTGCGCTGCGGCCGATAGGGCCGCCAGGGCCGGGGTCTTGGCTTCAGACGGCGCTGCGGCCGGCTCCCGTCCAAGCTGGATTAGCCTCTACCCTCCAGACAGGTGTGTGCGCAGCAGCCCCGGGAAAGGGCCTGTGTGCCCAGCGGGGCCTGAGGCCTTGGGGTCCCTGCTCGTGTCATGCCCAGCTCACCTCTGCTTTTGGCTGAGATCACGGATGCCTCCAGAAGCCAGACAGGGGAATCCCAGTGACCTCCCCCAGGTGGCCGCCCCAGGCTTCCTCTGGCTTTTCTGGAGGGTATGTGGCCTGTGGAAGTGTCAGGGGCACTGGCTGCAAGGAGGAAGGACCGTCTTTCCTGCTGACTATACCCCAAGCAGAGCCGGGTTCATGGTGCCCAGGGTGCGGGAGCCCCCTGGGGTGGGGCCGCCCAGGACAGCGGGGCCTAGCCCCCTCCCCGGGCCTGGGTGGTCACATGGGTTTGGCCGGGAGAGGCAGAGGGTGAGGAATTCGGCTCCGTGTAAGGAGGACACACATTCCCTGCTTTCCAGAAGGACTTCACAGCAGCCCCCCACCCCCACCGTCCGGTCGCCATGGCAACTGGCTCGCTGATGCTGACTGGAGCCGACACAGGGGGGGTTCTCCCATGTCCCCTCCCTCTGCCCGCCAGGGCCAGGAGTGTGGTGGTCTGGCATGGCCAGCAGAGGGCAGTGGCAGGCTGGTCGCTGGGTGGGGCGGGGGTAGGGGGACCTCGCTGTAAGCAGGCCCTTCACTTCTGGGTCTTGGGGTCTCCATATCTCCTCAAGGGCCAGAGGCCGGCACCCTGCAGAGAGTGGCATGGGGGTGACAGCTACGTGTTCTGTGCACCTTTAAGACCCACGTGGCCCTCTGCCCCTCTGGGGCATTTGTCTTTGGCTGAGCTGCAGGGCCAGAGTCTCTGGGCCGTCCCAGCCACGGGCAGGGGTGATGCCTCGTCCCTCAGCTGCTGCTGGGACCCAGTCAGGCATGGCCCCACCGGGACCCCAGCTCACTCACGTGCTCACTAGCTCACCTGTTGGTCTCCACCCCTCCTGCCTTCGTTCATCAAGTGCTCACAGGGGAAAGAAAATACGGAGTCTTGTGTCTGGCCTGTGGGTCTCAGCTGGACTCAGCCCACAGAGGGTTGGGGGTGATTCATCTGACACCCTGAGTGCGAGTAAGACAAGATATTCCTGCGACCTTCGTCCTGGCTCCAGGAACTCGCAGAAGAAAGCGGACGACGCGGGAAGGAGGGGGGAGGAAATGTCACTTATTGTCGCCGAACCTGGGCTCTGAGGCAGGTGCACGGGGCTGACATCTCAGCTCTGGCTGCAGGAGGGTGGAGAGGAAGTTCTCATAACTTTACTCAGATTTATAAACCTAACTGAGCTGCAGGTTGGGGGAGAGAGGGCTCAGAAGACACCCCAAACCCTGCTTCAGAAAAAGGGGGCTCTGCCGGAGGAGAGAAGCATCTGCACCCCAAAGAGGTGGTCACTGCCTGACCACTACCTGCCCTGCGTGTGCTAGTGTGTTTTCACACGTACGGATGCACACATACGCACGCTCTGTCTTGTGCTCGGTCTGTGCACGTGCAGGTGCCTGTGATTTCTGCGTGCGTGTGCACATGCCCGCGAGTGTGCACACGCGAGTGCACGTGTGTATGTTGTCAGGTGTGTGCTCTGCGCGACAGGTTGCACGCATGGGAGTGTGTGCACATGGTGTGTGCACCCGTGTTCTGTGGGTGCATTTGTGTGCGCGCAGGCAGGTGCGTGCCTGCGTGGGTGTGCTCGGACTGTGTGGGGCTGGCAGGCCCTCCTCGGTGTTTATGGCCACGTCCTCAGCGTGGATCCCTCCCCTGAGCCCACAGCAGCTGCCCTGTGGTCAGTGAGGCTCGTGGCTCCTCCCCTGGTTGACTGATGGCAGATGCCTCCCTGCCACCCCCCTCAGGGCCACCAACAACCGCCATTTGTCCCTAGTGCAGTGCCTGTGGACTTGACCCGTTCCCGCGACAGAGCTCATGGGACTGGAGGTGTGGAGGTCACACCTGCTGCCCGCCCCTCATTCCTCTTCTCTCCAACACGAAGCCTTCCCATCGAGGAGGCCACAGAGGCCGGTGAGGGTCGGCAGGAGGGAGGCCAGCTGCCGGCACCGGTGGGCTGGCCACCAGGGAAGGACGGGAAGGTGGCTGATGAACCTGACCTCGGCCGGGCGTTGGGAGGCGCTGGCTCCTCCCAGCATGCGGGCGGGCGGGCGTGGGCACCCGAGGGCAGACACACGAACCCAGAGCCTCACCGACCTGCTCTCTCTTCCCTCTCCGGTGTCCTCACGCTAAGCAGTGTTGATGTTGGTGCGTCCCACCCTGACCTGGACGGGCTGACAGACTGCTGTGCGCGGGGCCGGAGGAGCCTCCAAATGTCCTTGACCTGGGGCGACAGTGGCAGCCAGACCAGCCGAGGCCGAGGGCTGTGGACATCCTCACCACAGCTGCCTTCGGCCACTGTCCCTTGCTCCTCGTCGGCCTCCCTGGGCAGAGTTTTGGCTCAGACTCAGTTGGTCATTTGGACCTCCCACGCCTGCCACCACAGTGCCTGCGGCATCCTGGGAAGGGTGGGGGCACAGAGACCCCAGGTGCCGGCCACTCTGGCCGGCTTCAGTTAGCCCACGGTTTTGGCTGGCCCTGAGCGGCATGGCCCCGGGTCCCACGAGGGACACGCAGCCCTTTGCTTCCGAGCAGTGCATGTGGTCTGGACAGAGGTGGGGCTGGCGCCCACCTGGGGGTCAGCGTGCGGAGGGAGAGGCCGACTCCCCAGTGCCGAGGGGCTGAGCGGGTCGGGTGTCGGGGGCCACACGTGCTGTTCTCCTGGCTGAAACTCCCTCACTGCCCGCTGCCCCTGTTTTGGTCTCGTTGACAGCAATTACGAGAAGTGGTTTAAAATACTTACTTGGATGTGGTTTCCTCCACCGTGGCACGTGGGGCACTTCCCCAGCAGGATCAGTCCAGAAACAGCTTCTGTGAAAGCTGACCCCACAGCCTTCCTACCCGCTCCACATACTTGTGGTGTCTGCCCTGACCGAGCGGGACGATATCTTCATCAGTCACGGAGGAGACCCAGAAACTTGTGAGAATTAAACCTGGCGTTTAGAAAGAACGTCTTAAAGGTGGGCAACGTAGCTAATTCAGTGGAAAAGTAACCTGCAGGCAGGAATATGAGTCCGTACCAGCTCCCGGGGGGGGGGGCAAAGATTTGCACGAGTGGGGATGATGCCCTTGGGCTCTGGGCCCGGCAGGACCCTGGGGCCGGTGGAAGGAGGCAAGCAGCTTTGAAGCCTGACGCACGTTTTGGTCTGTCTTTCTCATGGATGAGGCCTCTTCCCGCCATCTGTAAGCATGTCTCCTGCATTGTGCAATGCCTCTGGGTCACCTCTGCAGGAATGACTGCCTGCATTTGCAGTGCTGGTCGGGGCCCGGGGCCAACTCCCCACATGTACGTGGCTCAGCCTCTGGGAGGTGACACGGCCTGGCCTGGCCTCCGCCCGGCCCCGCGAGCATCCCGGGTGTCTCCAGGGAGCCATCTGATTATCTCCAACATCCAGGATCAGCCGAGGCTGGCACTGGCTTGGAGAAGGCAAGTCTTTACAGCTTCTGCCAAGGCGTTAATTCTTCTCCAAACTGTCAGAACTGAAACAATTTTAGAAGGTATTGTTTGGGGCGCCTGGGTGGCGCAGTCGGTTAAGCGTCCGACTTCAGCCAGGTCACGATCTCGCGGTCCGTGAGTTCGAGCCCCGCGTCAGGCTCTGGGCTGATGGCTCGGAGCCTGGAGCCTGTTTCCGATTCTGTGTCTCCCTCTCTCTCTGCCCCTCCCCCGTTCATGCTCTGTCTCTCTCTGTCCCAAAAATAAATAAACATTGAAAAAAAAAATTTAAAAAAAGAAGGTATTGTTTACCGTGAGTTCTGTTTTCTGTGGTTGGTAAAAGTCCCGAACAGTCATCAGAGGACGCCAACATAACACGGCCGGCAGGGGGACCGGACAGAAGTGGGGTGTCGGACCGAACCGCGTGCCGTGCGCTCTCCCGGCAGGGCTTCTGTGACCTGTTGGCGTAGCCTCCGCACTTTGTCTTGGGCTTTCTTGGGGCCTGACAGCAGTGACACTTGCAAACCCACCGGGCTCCCAGGAGGCAGGCCCGGGGCCGCTCTCCTAGCCCCCAAGGCAGCGCCCCAAAGGCTTTCCCTTGTGGCACAGCTGCTCCTCAGGGAGGACGCCCGTTCTCCTCCGTCCTCTCACCGCAGGACATGCGCGGCCGCCTCCCTGCTCCTGGCCAGGGTTCCGTCTGCAGGTGGATCTGTGCTGTGCGTGCCCAGGGTCAGGGTGGGGGGGCCCCCCGACCTTGGGCTCTGTCGCTGGCTGTGGCATCGGGAGCCTCCCTGCTGATGGGCACGGGCCCCGTCTCCGAGCAGCATTGTCTCCATCCTGGGATGGATGCCTGAGACGGATTTTATTCTTCCCTCGCCTTTCCCTTGTGTTTTGGGGGAGTCGTCGCTCAGCAGGTGAAAGAGGCTCTGCTCTCACAGGCCTCGAGCTGGGCCGGGGAGAGGTGCAGCCCCAGGGGAGAGGGCAGGAGACCAAGTGCCATTTCACCCTCAAGGACGGACCTCACTCCCAGTGCTGCCTCCTGCTGTCCCCCCAAGGTGGTGGCCGGGCAGCTCTGGACACAGCCTGTCTCGGACCTCACGGGCGCGGACGCAGGAGTCTGCACCCGGGACTGGTTTTCTACCACTGGCGGGCGGCGTGGTTCTCCGGGAAAGGGGTGCCAGCCCAGACCCCATCAGGGCCCCAGAGCCCCATCCCCGAGGCTATAAGCCTCTCCCAGCCTTTCGGTCACAGTTGTGCGCAGCAACAGCCTCCCCGGGGACCACACGTGATGAGCCACGCAGGCCACAGGAAACTGCGGTGTGGGGGTGCACCAGCTGACTCTCAGAGTGTCGCTCTGCCATCTTAACTAAAACAATGCCCTACTCAAGCCTCAAGGACATTCTTGACGAAATCTTTTTACTGAGGTTGGATAACGCCGAACACTGTGGAAGTGTGGAACAAGAGGTCAAAGCCTCACACTTGCCGTGCTCTGTGCCCCATGGGTCCTGTAACTGATTCTCCTGCTCATTCGGCCCAGGCTGACGCCTTCCTATTTCGTGGCAGATGGAAGGTCCCTTTGTCCTGCTTCTGGAGCACGAGGGCCCTAGATGTCCATTAGGTGAGGAGGGCCTTGACCCAAAGGGAGTGGGGCCTGTGGACAAAGCAGGACCAAGAAGCATAGGATTTAGGGTTTCCAGAGTTTGTCCAAGATGTAAACAAGTCACTGGCTTCCGCTGCCCCAGAAGGGCCTGCAGAGCTGGGGTCGCAGCAGCGGTTGGGCGGCGGGGCCACTGAGAGGCAGGGGGAGGTGCCTCTCTTGGTGTCTGGAGGGGACAGGCATGCTCCGCTTGCCCTGAGCCCCGTCACCCCCGCCAGACAGCCCTGAGCAAGTGACCCCGGCCGTGAAGGCTGTGCTGTGCGGGTCCCCCTCTCTCGGGAGCATGTGTCCAGTGGGGACGCCCACCGGCATCAGCAGGCCCGCTCAGGGTCAGCACAGCTGCTGCCCGGTTCAGCAAAACCAGGATCCCATGTGGAGCTGCCACACACACGGGACAGAGAGGCCCGCCCTGCAGAGCCTGGAAGGTGTCACCCTGCACCCACGAGGGTGTGTCAGGGGCCGAGGGGCCATGGGAGGGCTGAGCCCCCTCCCTGTGGAGCTTTAGCAGGGGGAGGGGATGGGAGGGACACTCAGAGAATGAGCACCGGTGGCCGACAGTGGTGGCAAGAGGAGACACTCAGGGGTGCCGGGTGGACGGCTGCCGCTCTGGGCAGGAGACAGGCAGGCCTTCTGGTGCACGAACAGGGCGCCCAGATGAGACGGAGGTGGGGACATGGCTGCGGGGACAGCGGGGACCCAGCTCCTGACCCCAGGGCTCCACTCTCCAGTGCGAAATGCCGTCCTCTGATATCCACATGTCTATTCACTCACTCAGTCCCTACACAAACTGGCCTGATATTTTGGGGGGGGGGGTGGGGCATCACCAGCCTCTTGTGAAGCATTGATCAGCACCCACGGCCAACTGGGCACCGCTTGCTAGGGGCCATGTGAGCTGGGGGGGTTTGTGTGGAGTCAGTGGCCGTGGAGCAAACCCAGATGTGCCGGCCAGTTCACTGTCTTTGCTCTGCCTCCCTCCCTCTGCCTGCTGGTACCTTCGCCCATCCCTGCCCTGCACCCCAGCCCCACCCCACGCAGCAGGGAGGGCGGCTCCAGCACCAACAGCCAGCAGCGGGGGCTGGACAAACCGTAGACAAAGAGACACAAAGAAGAGGCATGGAGACAGCCGAGCCCCCTCTCCCTTCCTGCCTGGTCACGTCCCCTCCGATGCCCAGAAGGCGAGGGCAGCGTGTGGTCTGCAGTGGCCAGGACAGGAGTCAAGCACCCCGCTCCCGGGGTCTGGGCCACACTTCCTGCCCCACTGAAACCATCTACTTTCCTGAAGCCCAGCACCCCCAGGTCTCCTGGGGCATGTAGCATGGGAGGAAAGGTGAAAGGGCACCTTCCCACAGAAGTAGCAGGGGCGGGGCGGGGCGGGGCGGGAGTGCACTCACAGAGCAGCTGGAGGGTTAGGATCCTCAGCTCTTTCCAGCCCCCAAGGGATCTGGCCACTTTTTCCCTCTTGGGAAGCCACTGAGGGATTTTCCCAGGGAAGAGAGAGTTTTCTAGAGGTCAGGCAGTAAGAACCACCCCTTGCAGTGGAGAGAGGTGGGGTCCTGAAGGACAGGCGCTCACAGACGGATTGTCTGCCATGCTGACAGCAGGCTGCGGGATAGAGCGGGGGGAGGCCCCACAGGCAGCTCCGAGTGGATGCAAGTACACACAGGTGTGTGCATCACACCATCCCTTTCTTTCCAGGGAGACGTGGCGTTTGAGCCGATTTCTTTCCAAGGTTAATGAGGGAGGGAAGACACTCCAGGCAGAGGCCCACATTCCTGGGCCAACATTCCTGTGGACCATTCCCTTGAGCTGAACCTCTCCAGCCCAAGCCCCCTCAGTGGGGCTGACACGGGGCCGGGAAGCAGAGAAGCCAGCTGGTTGCCCCCTCTCTGCCCTCCAACCCCTCCTGGACTCATGTAGCTCACGGAGCATTGATGGGGTCCTGAGGAGGTAAAAGAGGGGCTTGTCATAAAAGCCTCGGAGGGAGCAGCTGATCTGTTCCTGTTCAGGGGCTCTAGGCTTTTAAAACCTGCTGGTTAGAGGGCAGTTGAAACGCCTGGCCCCAAGAGGCTCCCACTCCCCACAGGGAGCTGAGCTGTCATCACCCATCGGGGGCACGTGTCAGAAGCCGCACGGAGGACAGCTAGCTCTAGGAGGCACAAGGCACGTCCCTGCCTGGCTGTTGGCAGAGCTGACCGCAGCCGCCCAGCCTCACCTGCTGCCTGGAGAGCCCGGGACCTGTGCCTACCAGTCCCTTGGGGATGGCCAAGCTGGCCCGGCACGCTGTCCACGGTGCTGGGACCCGGTCAGGACGCAGCTCTGGGCCTGGAGCGCTCTCCAAGGTGCTGAAGGCACAGCCATCCGGCCTCCGAGACCTTCAGGCAGCCTGACAAATGCCAGTCAACCAGGACTCACTTTAACGCATCATGAGTTATGGTTCTGCTTGTGTGTCTTTGGGAACATAAGTCTTTTTACTGACCTCAGTCAGACCTTGAGCCTTCCCGTTGCATTCCTTCAGTGGACCCTCCCTCATCCCTGCCTTCCTCTCTCCCTTCCCATGGCGATTCCCCAAAGGGACAGAGGAGGACACTCCTCCTCTGCTTGCTGCCTTGAGAAAGTGCTTAGGAAATGTCTGAGTGTCTGCTAATCCTGAGGGTTGGGGTTCAGGCAGGTGTGCGGAGCAGATGTCCCCTGGACACCTCTCAGTGTAATCCCGAGCTCCACACCAAGGGAGGAGGCCTACTGATAATTCCTGACCCTGAGTTTGTGCTGAAAAATGGAGTCCCAGGAGGCAGGGCCATGTCCCCTGCTTCTCACCCCATTTAGTGGAGCTGAATTTTCAGGTGAATAACAATTTGCACCCACTCTGGTGCCAACCAAGGCCGCCTGGGTGTACCGGGAATCTTCGCCAGGAAGCAAAGCTGTGTGGGATTAGAGTGGTTCTGTCACCTGGCATCAGCGCCACATCGGAGGAGCGTGTGCTGGGACCTAGCACTCGGCTGTCATGACATTTGTCCCCAGTCCTCGTCACTGAGCAGGAACAGATGCAGTGTGGGGAGGTGGGGAGCAGGCGCCTGGGTCTGAGCGTGGGCTGGGGATGGAGGCAGCCCAAAGAGAGGCCTGCTGCGGGGTGCAGGGAGCTGCCACCCGACGGGGGTGCTGGGTGAAGGGGAAAGAGCCCAGTGCGGCTGGCAGGGGGTGGGCCTGTCTGCCGTGAGGTTCCAGCTCCGCCAGTGAGGGTGTGGCCTTGGAGAACTGACAAGACTTTGTTTTTGGACAGTTATTCATGTCTCAGTTTCCCCACCTGTCACACGGCTACATTATCAGGGACCCGTTGTTGTAAATTCCTGTACCTCGGCCGGAGCTCATAGCCCACCTCAGTGGGTACCATGCGTCAGGCAGTCCTTGGGGCCAGTGGGGGTGCTGAGCCCGGTGTGCTGGCTCTTTCTGGGAAGCAGCCAGTGGCACCGTCCGGCCCTCCCTGCAGCTCAGTCCATGAATTCCCCCCATGAATCCTGGCCAACATCTCCCCGGGAAGGCTCCCTCTGTCCCTTCCCCTGGCAGAGCTCCAGAGTGTGTGTGTGAGGGGAGGGGGGTGGTGGCAGCCACAGCTTCCTCTCTGGGGGAGGGATCAATCTTCCATCAGGAAACCAGCTTCTCTGTCATCTTTCCAGGGGAAGGTAGGATGAGTGATGGCTGTGGACGAGGGAGAGGAAGGTGTGTGAAGAGGTCCCGGTGGCGTTTCCAGAAGGGGACATGGCATCTGGGAGTCCCTGGCTTGTCCCTGGGCCAGAATGCCACAGATGGGCCCCCAGAATTTGGGCAAGGCTCTCATGTCAGACCTGTTACAGGCAACAATGAGGGAAGACAAGACCATCAAGTGTCCTCTGCATCAGAGTGCCAGCTCCGGGCGCTGGAGGACGGGACCCAGGGCAGATTCTGGGGCTCCAGAATCTGGAAATGACACCACTGGCCTGCTGCAAAGACGTGTCCTGAAAGGACAAGGGCATGTCCTGAGCTGAGCAGGCAAACGCCTGAAGCTCGTGTTTTCATGGAACGGTGTTTCTGGCATCTTTGGGTCTCGTACTTCTACACTGAGAGGCTGCACCACGTGTGCAGGCCTGGGCTGGGCCCCATGGCGGATTCCTAGGAGGCTCCAGATTACCCGCCCCCCCCCACCCCAGCGGCCTGGGCAGCCCGCTCCCCACCCTGCCCCTCCCCCTGCCCCGCCTGCTGCCCCTCCCCCACTCTGCTTCCAGGTCTCTCCCATCTTGGCTGCAGGACCTCAGGGGACACCCCAGCATCCATCCCTGCGTCCTTGTCCTGCTCCCAAGCCCCCTCCGCTCCACACCCCTCCCCTCACGTGCTGCCTCGGTCTGACCCTGGGCCTTTCACTGGACCACCGAACAACCGTCTGGGCTCGGAGGCCACCACCAGGGAAAAGGAGCAGAGCCTGAGGAAACAGCGATTCGTCCCTAAGTCTCCGCTGCGGAAAGATCCCAAGAAGGTGCTGGCCCCGCTGCGGGGTGGGGTGCACGCCAGAGTGGACGCTGAACCCAGGACCCAGGACCCAGCGCTGGCCTTGACGGAGGCCCCACTCACCGGGCGAGGCCCCGCCCCTGCCAGCGAACCTCCCGCCCCCGCAGTCGGCCTCTGCTGCAGGACTGGCTCCTGGGCAGATGCAGCGCAGTTGGTGAGGGGGTGGACTGTGCAAACCTCATGGTCGCTGGTCAGCGCAGACCCTACCCCCCACCCCTGAGGCCTTCCGCGCCCGCTGCCAGGTGTGTCTGCTCTCCTGTCCTGGGCCATCAGTCAGTCAGTCAGTCCTGGGCTGCATTCACCCCTAGAGCATTTCATGGCGGCGGCAAGGGGCTGAGGGCCCTTGTCCAGGGAGGCCCAGGTTGGAGGCTGGGTCCTGGACCTGTGGAGCGGGGGCCACCACATCCGCTGGCCCTGCTGGGGCTGGCCCTGATCCCAGCGGCACCCTCCATGGCCCTGGGCCCCGCAGATTGGACCAGTGCAGTCTAGGACGGCTTGGCACTGAATGGTCTGCCCAGGCAGGGAAGGGTTGGCCCTATGGATCCCCTGTGCTCTTCCAGCCCCAGCCCGCAGGAAGGGGCCAGGGAGGCGTGGTCAGCAGTGGACAGAAGCCATGGTGGGATGTGGGGGCTGGACTGGCCTCGAGGAGACAGATCGATCCCAGGACCTGCTGGGGTGCAGACAACAGACAGATCCCAGGACCTGCTGAGGTGGGGACTGGGGACAGATGAATCCTCTCACCCTCTGCTTTCTGTGAGGCCTTGAGGCAGAGGGGCCCAGGGACACCACAGTACTGGGCAGCATGGGGACGGGCTGCCCCCCTCCCCGTTCCAGTAGGTGTCTGTGCAGGGTGGGGGCTCACACAGTGGCTGGAGGGAGCTGCGGTGGGGGGTGGGTTGGACCCCATCCATAGTCAGGATGAGGTTGGCTTTAGGGAGATATCAAGATTCCCTGACACCCTGCCGCTCAGACCTGGAGGGACGGAAAAGCCAGGGTTCTGTGCCATCCTCCTAAACACACCCCTTGTCAGCAGAGAGGGTGTGACCACAGCCCCCCATAGAGGGAGGAAAGGGGAGGTCCTGCCCAGCACAGCTGTGACCCGGGAGGGAGCAGACCCCACCTGGGCTGGGCCCGAGGGTCGCAGAGAAGGGTTGTCTGCGGGAAGTGCCTGACCCCACGATGATGCTTCCTACAAACCGTAAAGCAGAGATTCATTAATTCAGACGCTGTGATTTCTCTGATAAACGTCAAAATATGTAAATATCGAGCCCTTTCCTTCGGCCACTAAAACCAAAGGAAAACACATTTATTAGCATAGAAATGAGCTTAATCAAATCAGCCCGAGTACAAATCAGCCACAGGAAATGTAATGAGCTGGGAATTAATTAGCAGCATAATGGTAATAGTGTTGCCTGCTGATTACCTCACGGCCACACGGCTCTCCCGCCACAGGGCTCCCCTGGCAGCTGATCTTTTCCTTTGCAAGGGGCTCCGAGTGGGGGGCCACTGTATGGCCCCTTAGCCCCCCAAAGCCAGAGGAGAGGCGGCTGCCGACTGGGGTCAGGCCCATGAGATCTAGGGGAGACGGGCCCATTCTCTCCGGCTGCCTGGGCGTCCCTTCTAGGGGCCACTGCCATTGGGGGCCCCAGGGATGGATCATGGAGCACTGGGGCTTGAGGGGTGTTCGGAAAGCCCCACCCCCACCCCACCCCGGGGCTGGCAGCAAGGCCGGCCGCCTAGAAAGTGCTGAGAGGGCCTGGCTCTGAGGTGCCTAGGCAGAGGGCTGGGGCCACCCCCACAGGGGCTCTCCTGCCCCAGGGGGATCTGCCAGGGGAGAGGCCCCACCTGAACCGCAGGCCCAAATGACCCTCCCTGCGTTTGAAATCTGAGGGGAAGCCTCGGCACTTGGATTCCTGCAGGGCAGCTCTGAATTCGGCCCCATTGATTCCACTGGCCCGTTCGTGGGGTCGCGGCTGGTGTCGGAGAGCGCCTTGCTCAAACCAAAACGGAAACAAGGGTGTTCCGTGTCTGTGGCTCCTCGCGAAGGCAGAGTCGGGCAGTTCCAAGTCAGGAACGGAGAGCCTGTAACACGGGCACGTTTTCACCGTCTTTTACATTTTAGGCAAAGAAATTATGGACCAGGAGAAAAAGCAACACGGAGCCTGTGATGGCCCAAAGCCCAACGCTTACCCCGTTCATTTTAAGACAGTGTGAAAGCTTGATGTCCCCACAGGCTGACCCACAAAGCCAAGGAGCACTGGTTTGCACCCTTGTTCCTCATGTCCGTGCGTCCCGTTTGGAGTCCAAGTATTTGGAATATTATTTGGGCCTGTGGATCTCTGGAGGTTGACCATTTCTGCCAGACCAACTTCTTTGAGGTCGCCGTTGTCGACGATAATAATCACCAGAAGAATGAAAATAGCAGCCAGCACTCGCTGAACACCTGCCACGTGCCAGGAACTTCCCTGCGCACTTCCCGTGGACGCCTGTGTCATCCGCTGCTGCGGAACAAACCATCCCAAGACACAACGACTTAAAATATGACCACTGAGATCAGGAATCTGTAATTTGGGCAGTTGGAGGGGTCGGCTTGTCTCTGCTCCACGGTGTTAGCTAGGGCACGTGGGCTCCATCTGGAAGGGCCGCTTCCAAGGTGGCGCACGCACAGGGCTGGAGGGCAGGCCCGGCTGTGGTTCCTCCTCTCCATGCCAGCCTCTCCTCGGGCAGCCCGAGCTTCGGCACAGCACGGTGGCTGGGTTACAAGGGCGAGTGTCCCAGATACAGGGAGTGCGAGCTGTCAGTTTCTTTTTTTTTTTTTTTTTCAACGTTTATTTATTTTGGGGACAGAGAGAGACAGAGCACGAACGGGGGAGGCGCAGAGAGAGAGGGAGACACAGAACCGGAAGCAGGCTCCAGGCTCCGAGCCGTCAGCCCAGGGCCCGACGCGGGGCTCGAACTCCCGGACCGCGAGAGCGTGACCTGAGCCGAAGTCGGACGCTTAACCGACCGAGCCACCCAGGCGCCCCTTGAGCTGTTTCTTAAGGCCTCGGCCTGGAAACTGGCACAGCATCCACCACCAGATGCTATCGATGGAGCCGTCAGGAGTCCGGATTCAGTAGGAGGAGAAATGCGCCCCAGGTCTTGATGGAGGAGTTTCCCATAATCGGTGGGCCAGGCTTTAAAACCACCAGGCCGGGAATTATTTGCACTCCTCCCACCTGCACGATCCCCTGGGTCCTCCCGGGCACCCCAAAGGCACATGCCATTGAGCCATCAGGCCTGGTCTCAGGGGCCCGGGTCTTGTCATCGATCAAGTCCAGAAGCGGATGGGGTTCTGGCACAACCACACGCTTCTCTTGACCAGGATTCAAGGGACACGTTGTCTGTGCCCACCCAGCCAGTGCTGGAACAGGTGCGGGCTAACTGCTGAGGAAACGCCACCCCAAAGGGGCAAAAGTGGAGGCTCCCGTGGGCCCTGAGGTCCGGGCAGGTGCACGGCCCCTTGCTGGGGGCTCCATCCGGTCGGGTTCTTGGCCCTGGCCTGGAGTCGTCACCCTTCCTGTCCATTCTGTCCGCCTTCTGCCCTTTTCAGTCTGAGCCAGCAATGCTCCCCCCAGAACCCTCGTCGTAAAACATTGTAGGCCGTCTACAAAGTTGCCCCCGCAAAGCTCTGTGAGGCAGCCCCCCTGTCTCGGGCCCCCACGAACCTCTGAGGCGACGTCGCCCACACGTCCCTGAAGGCCCCTGCTCAGCGTGGGCCCGCGGTGGGCGGCTCTGTGAGGCTCCCCTCAAGCCTTTGCGAGGCTGTGACAGCCCTCCAGTCTCACCCTGATGTGAGAACAGCCCCGAGCCGCTCGTCAGTTCGAGCTTCAGGCAGAGCGGACGGAGGAACGGCTTCTCTCGGCATCAGCTCCCAGCCGACTGCAGCGTCTGCTCAGAACGGTGCCGGTCACCCCGCCTGAGGCCGCAGCACACGGGGGGCACCGTCAGTGCTGCCCGGAAGTCTCCTTGACCGGACCTCCGCGCCCACCGGGCACCCACTTCCCACCTGCTGCTGACCTCCCGCCACGCCGCCCGCTGGGCCCTCCCCCCCCCCCCCCCCCGCTGCCTCCGGGCGTCACTTCCGGTTGCTGTGGCTGTGTGAGAGTCACCCTGGAACTTGGCGACTTAAAGCAACGGCCACTTGTCCGGGTCTCGGGTCTGCGGTCTCATGGGCCTTGGAGAGGAGGCCCGTGCTCGCCCCACGTGGCCACAGCTGCACCCCCTCCCCCCGGGCCACACCCGCAGGGGTTTCTAGGCGTGGGGGCTTGGCTCCAAGTGCCAGTGGGTCACCGTCCCCCGCAGGCCCCACAGGTCACAAGTGGCCCCTTCTGCTGTGCTCACAGGCCCCCCCATCGAGAGGGGTCGGGGCCCATGGGGAAAACAGTGTATGAGGGGGGCGCCTGGGTGGCTCGGTCGGTTGGGCGTCCGACTTCGGCTCAGGTCACGATCTCACGGTCCGTGAGTTCGAGCCCCGCGTCGGGCTCTGTGCTGACGGCTCGGAGCCTGGAGCCCGCTTCGGATTCTGTGTCTCCCTCTCTCTCTGCCCCTCCCCCGCTTGTGCTCTGTCTCTCTCTCTCTCTCTCTCAAAAATAAATAAACATTAAAAATTTTAAAAAACACAGCCTATGGGACGGGAGACGCTGCTGGGGGGACACACGCATTTCCTCAGCTCTCACCCCACTGATGAGGCCCGCTCCCCCATCATTGTCCCAGCGCAGACGGGCACAGCCCAGTCAGTGTGGCGGATGGCCTGCGGGCTCTCTCCTCTGCAGGGACACCTGTCACTGAAGTGACTCCATGGTATCGGGCGTACTGGCGGCTCGCCGGGTCAGCAGCTGGCGGTGGAAATTTTCCCTTCCTAAGTGCCGCCCCATGGGGCAGAGCGGAGGGACAGCCGTCCCCCTGAGGGGCCCCAGGTGCTGGGGTGGAGGGAGCCCGGCTGGAGTGACCCTGATCTTGCTCACCCAGCCCAGGTGCCTCCCCGAGGAAGAGCCAGCCAGGCCCCCGGGGACACCCCCACCCCCACCTTCTTCTTCCTCGGCCGGCGCACAGCCAGCCTCTGGTGGATCTGCACAGGTGACCGAGCTCCTGGCTCCTGGAAGACCTGGCTTGTTGGGCTGGGACCCTGGGGGCTGGACATTCCCTCGGGGTGAGGGGCTGCGGCTCTTCACCGTGCGCGTCCTTGGAAAGAGCGACTTTTCTGCACGTCCTGTGCCCTGCAGGGATGCAAGAGGCGTCTCTGGCACTGTGACCCCGTGGATGCCGAGTGGCTTCCAACCGGTCAGAGCCCAGAGGAGTCTCGGAGGTACTTCAGCAGGGCAGACCTGCTCTTGCCTCAGGGCCTTTGCATGCACTGCTCCTCCTGCCTGTGCGGCTTTCTCCAAGGACACACAGAAAGGGGGACGGGACCCCCACCAGGTCTCAAATCATCCGTGTATTGTCACATGCCAGACTCCTCTGACACCCGCATTCCGCGAGCCATTCCCAGTGATTTCCTTTTGCAAAAGAGCCATCATGTGGGGCAACACATGCACGTGTCAGCTCTTAGGAAATGATCCAGCGAAGACGGTGACCCCCCCCACCCCAACCCAGGATGTTGCAGGGAGAGGAGTGACCGGCTGGGTCCCTCTGCTTCTGGGTCCCCGTGAGCCCAGCCAGCGCCTGCACTGCTCTCCCATTCAGCAGGTTCCCACCGTGTGCACTTGGCGGTGGAGATGTGCAGAGGAAGGGTGTTTTATGACTGAAGCACGCTTCATTTTTCCTCTCAAAGGTCCTTCGGGAAGAGGGGGAATTCACGGGGGGATTCGCGGGGGGATGCCTAGAGCAGGCACTGATGTTGTCCTTCGGTGCGCGTTTCATGCTCGTTTCAGGAACCGAAGCCCTGAGAGATGAGGGACCTGTTAACTGTCACTCACTCGGTGGGACAAAGCCAGGGGCTCTGGCCGCCAGCTTGCGCCCCGACGCAGAGGCTCCTGGGGTCTCCTCTGGGGGCTTAAGCCCTTCCCGGCCCAGCCCTTGCCTCTCCCACCAGCCAAGGGAACTTTGTCATCAGGGAGACGCTTCTGCGTGGACTCCGCCACGGTGCCCACCTCCCCCGCCCAACGCACAGTCACGAAGGGCCGTGTGCGGAGGGGGTCCCCCTCGCTGCCCGGCGTCGAGGGGTGCGAGGGAGAGGCCTGTGCATCTCCAGGTGGAGGAATCGCTGAGGACGATGGGAAATGGATGTTGTCAGGTGAATTCTGTTCCTCCCCAGGCCACAGAAATGGGGGAAGCCCGAAGCCTGCGAGGCCTGCTCGGATGCGGACTCTGGCTGCGTTTATGGGTCCTCCGGGGTGGGGGGGACGGAGCCCTCTGCTGCCCACACACCCCGATGAGTCGGTCCGTTTCCTCGAGACACTAAGCCGCGCCGTAAATGCCTCCCCGGCCAGCGGATCCGTGTGAAGGAGAGAAGTGACGGCTTTTCCCTGTCCCTCCGGGTGAAGAAACGCGAGGGGGCCCTGCCCCTTCCCATGAGCCTTTGTCTAACGTCTGCTGTTTCACCAGGGGGCAGAAGAGGAACCTTTCCGATTAAAGGTGTAAAATGTGCGTTTGCCGGGTCCTGAAGCTTGATCTTACTCCACACGCCTCTGCACCTCCCTGTCCTGCCGACATCCACCGTCACGTCCCATCCTCGGGGACATTGGGTTAACCATGGCCACTGCCCCTCCCTGCACCCGCCTGGGGAAGGTCCTTTTTCCAAGAGTTTCATCTTGTGGATGGGGGAAGACACTGCTCTGAGAAACACGCAACCCGATCAGTGGCTTCATTCGGAAGGTCCCCACCACCGTGTGCCCAGAGCCAGGGGCGGGGACAGTCCTTCTGGGTGACACGGGCTGGCCGGGCGGAGCGCAGAGATGCCTCTTCCACATTCACGGCCCCGCACAACGTCCCTGCCAAATGTTCCCAGTTTACAAGGCCGATGAAGATTCTAAGGGTCAGCCCTGCCCTGCAACCAGCCTGCTGTCAGACATCAAAACGTGTCCTGTCGCCTGCGTGGGCCTTCGGCAGAGAGAGGGCCGGGCCGCAGGGAGAGGCTGCGGCCCCGGGGACCCCCCGGGTTGGTTGGTCAGTGAGGCGGGCACGGCCCCACGAGCAGGCACACTGGCCCCTGACAGGTGTGAGCTGTTCCGAGTGGCTCTGGGGGCCCAGGTTCACAGGTGGGTCCTTCTCCCATGGCCCGCACACCGAGGGGCCGCTGTGCTGCTGGGGGAGGCCGCTCTGTACCAGGCGGACCCCAGAGTGAAGAATCCTCCCCTCCTGGGCACACAGCACACCAGCTGCAGCCTTCCCTGGAGCTCACTTTGGAACGGGAAAACACACAGGCACGAGGACATCTAAGTGGCACCAGGCGTTAGAGAAGCAGTGAACCAAGGCCGCAGAGGCGCTTTCTGAGTCGGAGAGGCGGGAAGGCCGGGGACCAGATGACATAAAGGCAGAGAAAGGATGGATCACACAGAGATCTGGGGGCCAAAGAATGTTCTGAGAAGAAGGAGCAGTGGGTGCAAAGGTCCTGAGGCAGGAGTGTGCTTGTCATGTCCCAGGACTGAGGAGAGGCAGTGGGGCCAGAGCCATGGAACCTTGTAGAATTTGCTCCAAATTGCCGGGAACCCATTGGACACCTCTGAGCACAGCACTGACTTGGCCTAGGTGGGGGATAAGGCTTGAGCAACAAGGAGGCACCGTGATAGAGGGCTATGAGCTGGTGTCAGAGGCACTCCTGAACACTGGGGCACTCACTTGGCTTCCCTGGGAGCCCCCTGCACACAACTCCAGGAGCCCCATCCAGCCTGGGGGGTCTGGAGGCCTGACACTGGAGGAGG